>NW_017728906.1:28123047-28156541 GCF_001723895.1 Crocodylus porosus
TATACTGTGTGTGTGTAGACATGCATACATGCATGTATACATCTATACATACAGGTTATAGAAGATCAAATAAAAGCCATATATATGGAAGCTGTATATATGTAGGTTCTGGAAGACCAAATAAAATCAGGGAAAAATCCATTAATAGACCGTAACTTCGATTCTGTATAGAATATCATATATTCAGTATCTAAAGAGTGTCTCTTGGGGCTGATGTTTCACATAAACTGAAATACTCTATGGAAAGCACCATAAAAATATAGAAAACATTAAGAATAGATTTTTTTAAATGGCTTTTCCAAAAGGACCTAATGAAATTAGGTATGCAGATGTAACTGTAAATGGAGGGAAAAACAACAATGAAAGTATAATTTCTTGAAATGAGTATTTAAAAATATTTGGCACACTAATTATTGTCCTTATGAATTAGATAAAATGTAACTGAAAGATTTTGAACAGACAGCTACTTCCTTTCCCTTATGCTTATCATCTTCACTAGCTCTGTGCAGGCAAGTTGGCCTCAGTGAAATGATAGATTTTAACAAGAATTTTGTCCATATCCTTTGACACATTAATACCATAGTTTCTTCATGTAGTTGAACCCTTCTCTATCCTCACTGTATTGGATAAGTGGCTCACTGACAACTTTTCAGCAGCCTGGTTATTCACCATATGCATTTTAGGGCCATCATATGCAACTTTTATTTTTAACATAGCATATTTGTTCCACAGCTTGTTGTTCCCAGGGAACACCCCTGAACATGTGGTCTGGTGCACAGCAGACTGCCCTGGGTGGGTTAAGGGAGGCTTGGACCATCATCTAAGTTGGCCCTGGGGAGCTCTGGAGGCCTCCTGGGGCTACAGCAGCAGGAATCCGGGTGTGTGGAAACTGGTCGGCAGCCAGGCTCCTGTTTTGGGTGGCATATGCTGCGGTCACGTGTGCCATGCTGCCTTTTTTTCTCTGTGCATTTTTTTAGGTACCGGGATTTCCCTGTATCTCATTTTGCCTCCATGCTACAAATATTCAGCATGGAGAGTCTATTTATGTGCACCATGTGCATTTGGGTCACATCAGAAGCCTTTGAGGTGCAGCAAAGCACATGTTCCCACTCTTGGGGATGTAGCCATAAGCTTTAACATCGAAGGTGCTGAATGCAATGTATTTGTTATACAATGAGTTCAAGTATGTGAATTCAAGCCATGCTTTCATAGGAAATTTTATTCTATGAAAAAATAAAATCATTAAACCATTTTGCTATTTTGCAACAAAGGGAAATGATTTTCCTCCAAATTATGTTAAACATCAACACTGAACAGTTTGTTGCGCTTGTCAGTTAAGCGTTCAGTGCTACAAAAGATACAAATAAATAGTATTTGAAGTGAACCCGTGTCAAAATTTGTCTACAAAGAATGCTTGCATATTATAATACACCCCCATATTCTTTCATGATCGCTTATTGGCAATAGCCATTTTTGCCTACACGTTTGAAGTCAACCTCATTAATGTAAGAGTGTTAATACTCTTCTGAGTAGATTAGCTTTTAGACCTTTTACATTTGTCTTATGTTAAAGAACTGTATTGTATTGAAGCTTATGCAAATGCCTTGAATCCATGCCATTTTATTTCATAGCATTTCAAAGAAATTGCTATATTTCAAGGCAAGTTGAAAATATGGAACAACAAATGATGTCTAATTAGAGAACTCATATAAAATCAATGCAGATTATAGCAACAACCAAGACATAATATAAGCACAAATGAATTAGCATGTTTGTCTCCACATGGTGTTCCAATTACTACTGTTTTTACCTGTTACTCATGAATAGGCACCGTATAGTTCAAGTTCCATTACTGTTCACAGAAGCTGTTGCCATAATGTCCTGTTAATATGATTTGTTATGTTGCCTTTTAACCTTGTCCACACCATACAAAAATAACAGCAAGTATCAGATCCAGTCCTACAAACCAACAGTTATATGAGTTTCAAGTGCATGAACAAAGGAAAAGATCCATTACATACCATCCCAAAAACACTACTTTCAAGATTTCTGCAGCAAGGTCTTTAGAATGAAGAGCTAAACTAAAAATTGAGAGGCCTGTTTTCTTTTCATTATTCTTCCACAGATGTTGGGCAAGAAGCTTAACCTCTTCATTTTTCAATTACCACATCTGTACTAGTAATAATAATAATACAAAAATCTTTCTTCTGGCTCCCAAAGGTATTCTGACATGTAGGCCAGATATTAGTGGGAGTCAGAAAACCTAAATTCCTTATGATGAGCTCTATAGTATACTCTCCAATAAATGCATTAAATAATAAAACCAAAATAGGGATCTGAGTTTATTTGTAGTTCTGTATGATTTTGCTAGCTCTTTCTCCCAAGCATAATGTCATTTTAAAGTCGCTTTTTAATAGCATGTTGACAGATTTTTTTCTAACAAGAAGAATGTAATTTTGGAAGATAAATAAAACCCATTAATCTTAGTGAAGCTTGTTTTTAGTTGCTATTCTATTTTCCTTCAGATTAAATTTACTTGTTTTGTCAACAAGTTTATTTGCCTCAGCAGCTCTGCTTAGTAGTATACTAATCTCATATTCTTTAGCCTCTAAGCAAATGTTTTATCTACATTTGTTTGGGAAATATTTTTATGGGTCTGTTTTACCTGTAATAAGCAAAAAATAAAAATTCTGATAATGCTTTCTTAATACCAATATAATTATCAATACATTAGAACAAAAGAACAAGACTTGAATTATGTCTTGAATTTAAATAGTCCTCCCTCCCCTCCCTACACCTCAAAAAAGTATTAAGAATGTTTCAATCAATTTTCTGTGTAACTTTAACTATTCCTATATTTTCTCCAAATGCCTATGCATATGGACATTTAGAGAAAATATAGCTTATTTTATTGTAGTATTAAAATTTATGCAGCTGACCTGGGTAGAATTTTTTAAATGATGAGATTTTGATAATATGGAAGTCATAAATTTAACACAAGTGACTGAGTTTGATAGGAATTTATTAATAATTGATGTTAAATTAACTCAGTTGCGTGCACCCACGTGTGTGTGTGTGTGTGTGTGTGTGTGCGCGCGTGCGCGCACGCACATGCATCACACACACGTGCCTCCCCTATCCCACCTGGGGCAATTTGCCATGCGACAAAGTGTATGTTCAGGGGTGTTCCCCAGGGACAACAATCAGTGGCATAAATATGCCAAGTTAAAAAAAAAAAGTGTGTGTATATATCCTTAAGAAAAAATGGAGATATTTAGACATACCTTGAAATGGGTCATCGTTAAGTTTAAAACAAACTAAAATGTAATACATTTGAGAAAATCCCAATGATGTAAAACAAGTACTAGTTAGATATCACCTCATATATAATCTCTGGGACAAAATCATGCTAAAATACTGGACCAATTATTGTCCTTTATTTTATATGTACAAGGCAATTTACCTATTGGGGTTTCTGGATATAACTGAGGAAGAGAATTTAGCTCATTTAACCTTGCTTTTAAATATTAGCTTCTAAGGCCTCCTGTATTTCCTGCAGTAAAGGGCAGTTAAAGAAGTAATAAGAATGCTCAGTTAAAAAAAATCTTTGAAACTTAATAATAAAAAAGCCGTATTTCCCATCGTGCTTGCCTTCTCATTCAGATTACAAACCTCAGATCCAAAAGAATCTCTCTTGCTATGTTCTGCTGTCAAGACCATGCTTATCATGATGGTATTTTACTCTTTTTTTTATCATTTTTAGATTTATCTAAGCTATTGGGAGCTGGGTTTACGGTATATTTGGAAATCCTATATACTGTATGCTGTATACTCATTAACCCAGGAATGACGGATATCTGCACTAGATCTTGTCACACAATTTCACACCTTGCAGTCTGAATGAGGCAGCTAGCCAAACTAACATCTGGAAACATCACCAGTTACAACTGAGATATTGCTTAGATCCAAATCATTCTACCATGGCAGTACAAGGTCTGCGTGAGAGAGAGATCTTTTGGCCAGAGGACTGATCCCACATAGCATTTCTTCATTACTAGGACTTCTTGTAAGTGAAGGCAGAGTTGTTATACTTGAACCCAATTGCTCTCATATCCTTAGAAAGTTCTTTAAGCCAGCGTTTCTCAATGTGTGAGTCACATCCCAAAAGTGGGTCGCACAAATATATGAAAGGCTTATGAACAAATTTTCCAAGGGCTTGCTTGGGGCTTGGCGGGGAACAAGAGGGCAATCAGGTAGGGGGTTCCATGTGCATGTGTGCAAGCACACATGCATGTGACAGCCAGGCAGCAGGGAGAGCAGCTCCTGCAGTACCCCCAAGGTAAGTCTCTGGGGTGGGGGGGCACAGGTGGTGCATCAGTGGGACATGGGGGCCATAAGCCCCCCCTAGATTTGTATGCCTACAGTGGGCATAGGGCTGCAGCCTGGCTGGACCAGCACAGGTAGGAGCCACCTCCGCAGCCCAGCTGCAGGACCTGATGTAGGAGGACAAAGTGAGGTAGCAAGGCTATATATCATAGAAACATCTAGAATGTTTAATGGAACTTTCAAAATCACCTAGATTTATAAATACCTTAGATATTTGAATTCTTTGTCATCTCCTCATCTTTTCCAGCGCCCTCTTCCCCTCCCAAGCACCTCAAACAGAAACCCTCCATGAATTTCTACCTAAATAAAAAAATAGGCCTAATGAGATGTTAAAGAAGAAAAAGATTAACTCCAATACAACAGCAACACAGATATTTGAGACTGCTTTATCTTTCCAAGCCAGATAACACCACAGAACTAAAAGCTCGTGTTTTTAATTAATCGGTGATTAAATTAAGTGTACTCTTCCTTAAAGCCACACAGAGACCACAGAAAAGTATGTATTTTATCTATTTCTGATTGACAAATCATATGAAAGGCATTTGTGATCCACCAATCACAGAGATGAAAAGAACCACCAACATATTCCTGTAGCCAGAATTTTTGGTCAGAACCAGCCTATTTCTATGACTACTAATGTTCTAGTACCTGTTCTTGATACTAGGGGTTTAACAGAAAAGCAACACAGTTAACATCCAAGAAGGGTATATTTGAAACTAATGTTCTGTAGGGCAGATTCTGAATATGTCACCCTCAAAATGTATAGCAGATCGGTAACAATGTACAGGCCTTCTAAAAATAGTTATGTAAAGGTTTCCTCCCCCTCACAGGGTTACAGACATAAAAAGAAAGTATTCTAAGGTAAACAAGGGTAGGAAGCACTCTCTCAGCAGTCCATACTCTTACTGAATTTTAAGTGAAAACTAACCCACTCTGATGAGGGGGGAAATGTTATAGGTTTGCCTTCATTTCCTGAAGGTTAGCATTGTTCATGTAGGTGGTTATCATGAAGCATCTCATTCCGTGACCCCCAGCCCTTGTTCATCTTGTGATCACTTTTGTATGTTTGTGTGTCTTTGAGAAACCGAGGAGCATGGGAGCTGCATGTAATGGGGCCAGTTAGACAGGCCCTTCATGGGGACTCAGATGGGAGTGCTATTGGTCTGGGAGCTACTGCCACCTGTGGCCAGGGACTGGGGTGGGAGCGTGGGGAGCTATTTGCTATGGGGCTGGTCAGGGCTAGCCCTGCTTGATGCCACTACATAGATTCATAGATTCACATGCACCTTCAGGGACTCACTCCAGGGATGCTGAGGACCCTCTTTTCCACCTCCATACATATACACCCACACCCTCCCATACACCCCACCTGCACCATACCCCCAGACACACACCCACAGCTTCCTACAGCCCTCACACACACTCCCATACCCCCCCACTCCCACCATACCCATACACACTGACACCCTCCCACACACCGATACCCTCCCTTTTCTCCCCCAATCCAGCAAAACCCTCCTGGACCCCAGCTCCACACAGTTCCTGCCTGCACCACTGATCACTCCTGTGGACTCTGCTTGCCCCCAAAACTTCCCCAATCCCTCCCATAGATTCTGCTTGCCCCCAGTCTCTCCTGTAGATGCCACCTTCCCTCCAATCCCTCCTGCAGATTGCACCTGACTCGCACCACCCCACCATCACTTCTGCAGGTCCTGTCTGCAAGGGGCTGGGAGGACAGACATCTCCTCCATCCCCATCCCCCTGTGGATCACTCTTGCCCACCTGATCTCTCCCACAGATTACACCTGTCCCCATTCCTCCTGTAGATCCTGCCTGCCCCCCAATCCCTCTGTGGATCCTGCTTCCCCTGAGCCCCCTGCACACCCCCAATATCCCCAAGCCTACTTGTCCCCTCCCCCAACCACCCCCTGATAGCCCCTCTATCTCAAATTAGATTAGGTATCCATTTTTAATGCAATCTAACCTCCCCCTAGCTCTCCCAAATGCCTACACTCAGTCAAAAACTATTACCTCCAATGAAACATATCTTTTCCCCTTTTGCTGACCTTGTAAGGTCTCTTGTTTGGGGCAGAGTAGAGCTAAAGCCTTATTAGAGGAAGCAGGCTGTCTAATTCTGTGAGCAGGTGTCTTCCTGTGCATGTAGACCTCTTAAGATCTGTTGGAAAGAGGTTCCCTCTAGGTAAGTTTAGGACTCCCAGCTTATAGCTGTTTGGGCGTAAATCTCTATCGCACACACACACACACATTTTAATACTGTACAAATTTATTTCGGGGGGGAAGGACACACACACACTTTAATACTGTACAGATCTATTTATTTCAAGGGGGGGAGGGAATAGCCAAATATATGAAAATCTTTGGTCTTCTCGTTATAAGTATAAACATGAATTGGCCATTATAGGTCCCCGGGCACATGTGCTGAATCAGGTAATTTGCCATATCCAATTTTGCATATGACTCTGAACATACACTAGGGCTGGATCTATGAAATCATTAATTGAATTACCTTCTGGATGTGACAAATGATGTATTAGTCTGTACTCCTCTCACAGTGTCTGAGACATTAAGTCTAATGGGGATATTCAAATATATGGAGACAGTTTTCAGACAGGGATTTGCTTCTCTACATAATTTCCTTATCCAGTTTATGCAGAACTTCTTTTCATGGTTGCTGCTGATTTTTTTTTTTTCCCCCCCATTTGGAAAGAGCAAGAATGCTGTGAGTTTACTTAACACCTTAATTTGAATTTTTCTAAAAGCCATTCTAAAACTGCAGTAAGTTTACATAATATAATGCATGCCTTTAGCCTAATTACATACTTTTACTAACTGTTTTTGCTGTTTCCAGGCATTTTTTTCTTTCTCTACATAGGTTAAATTGCTTCCTTTTGACACTGCTCCTCATTTTGCTGTTCCAGTTTAAAATAGCATAGGTAAAGTTTGCAGTGCATTTATAGTAGCTATAGTTACTACACATCAACAGTAGCTTTTATACTGCTTTCTTTTTTAGTAGAGACAAGCAAAGTTCAAATGTCTTATACTTCTATTTTCCCAGAATTTTTGTTGGATGCAAGTTTTTTGTTCAGCTTTCTATATTGTTATGAGCCAGTCATTAAGTTTGGCTTCTGCTCTCAATTTTACCAAAATTCAAACACAATCAGACCTAAGATTATTGACGCAGGATCATATCTATTTAATGAGGTATATTAAGTCCAGTGTACTTTTTAATTGACTGCTTTCTTTATCGTGGAATCATATCATTTCAGAATACACTGCAAAAAAATACATTGCAAAAAAAGGGTGGTTGATTTCTTATCAGATCTGTTTCATGCAAGGCACAGTGAATGCTGTATTGCAGGTGACCCTAGTGCTAGTTTGTAATGTATTCATTTCTGTTTTGAAAAAGATAGGGCCTTCAACTTTGTTTATGTAATTTTCAATTTATTGCATAGTTGTATGGAAAATACTTTCATTCTTGTTATACAATAGCACAGAAACATTTAAACTTCAAGTCGTCCATAAATTAGCAATAATGGACTTGGGTAAAACGTAGATAACAAAAGGAAATGTAGCAGTCTGTTGTGGCTTTCTAATCTCTCTGTGGCTGTTGGGGGATATGCATTCACAAGAAAAAGCCTGTCCATTTGTTTCTATCTGCGTATTGCTTATTTTCAGTTGATAACAATTGCAATGGCCACCAGAATCCTCTGGCACTATCCCCTCCCCCTCCTATATATGAGTCTGTATAGCCTAATTTCCCATTTTGATTTTGCAGAGTTTATAGTTGTTACAGTGCAGCAACACAGCCTTAATAGTGTAAAAAGTTAAGTAGAGACAATCAAAAAGCCCAAGGCAGAATCGATCCAATCTACACAGGTTTCTCTAAGCTGCAGAGTTTGAAACAGTTATCTCACATTCACTCTGTAGTTGGGGGAAGCAGGCAAATGCCTATACTCTTGCACACCTCTCAGCATGCCAGATATTACTGAGGGCAGCTGAGCCCAGCTCAGGTGGTTGGCAGCTGTAGGCAGCCAGCGGCAGGAGGCATGCTCGCTCCACTCATGGAAGACCATGCCAATTTAGGATCCGCTACAGGTAGGATGGAGGCTGCGGGGGAGCAGGGCTCATCAGCTGCTTGGAGGAGGCAGTACCACTAGTGCACCCCATATTCCCAGCCCAGGTCAGCAGGGCACAGTGTCCCTCCCCTGTCTTGAGCCCCTGGACCATGTGCCAGAGCAGTTTCAGGAAGGGCTCACAGGATTTTCTCGTTCAGAGCCAGCACCAGGTTCCTGGCTGAAGATGCATACTCTGCAAATGAGGAGCTTCAGTTCCCAGGGAGGCAAGATGTAAGGTGCTATGGGCAGATTCTGGACAGATCACAGCCAGGCATGTTTGGTCGTGTCAGTAGAGCTGACCATTTTTACTTTTGCTGCTGGCTTTGGCTAAAGACCCAGTATTCAGAGCCCTTGCCGCTGCTGCCGCAGGGCTAGTAGAGGCCACACAGGAGTTGTAAGAAATGCAAAATGAGCAAAGAAAGTTTAAAAAAAATAAACTGTCACTTAGCTGTCTTCCAAAAGTTCTTCCCAGATTTCACCTTCTGGTCTCCTCTTAACTTTCAGAGGCTTTGGAGAGCCTGCAGGCTTGTGCAAACAAACAAACAGACAGGAGCCCTCCTCTTGATCCCTCCCAGTGGCTGCTTAACCCCTGGTCACCCCAGGCTTCAGGCACCCTGCTCCCTGCCAGGTGTAGCCCCCGTGAGGCTGCTTTCAGCATTTTTTTATTCTTTCCTCTGCTGGCCCACGTGGGTGGCTCTTCCTCATTCACTGCATCTGTGTCAGCTCCCTTGCTGGGAGACTCTCTGCATCCCCAGACCTGGATCCTCAACCTTTGGTGAGTCCTTCCAGGTCTGGGGTGGGTGTGCTTCCAGGTTGTGGGGCTATTCAGGTTTTCCACACCCATAGTAACAGGACCCTACCCTGTTACAGGGGGGCTGCCATGCCTTTCTCAGAGCTGCTGTAATGCAGGGTCCTGGGGCTCAGATGGGATGGGAGGGACACTCTGTACCCTGCCAAATTGGGCTGGGAATGTGGGGTGTGCCTCTGGCACCACTTCCTCCCAGAAGGTCATGAGTCCCTCTCTTCCCTCGTGCCTCTGTCTTACCAGGCTGTCAGACAGAAAGCTCAGGGTTCAAGCCAATTAGGTGCTTCATGGAGGAATGAGCCACAGCTCCTCAAAATGGGGGGTGGTTAGGAGGTTCAGCAAAGTCCCCTGGTGGACAGTGACCTACCTTGATTCAGCAGTGAACCTGGCAGTGACATTCAATGCACCAGTCTCACCGAGATGAAGTAAGTCTGATATTACATATATCTAAGTCTATCTTATACTGGGGTCTGTCATTTTGAAACCTATGTGCTAAGAACTTGACTTTTGTTACTGCTATAGACCTGTTGCTGCCCACCTAAACCAGAAAAAGTATGATGTCTGTACCTGGCCTTGATGTGTATATTTTTATAATGATTTTTTCCCCCAACATACACAGTGTTCCTATAAGAAACACATTATAAGCCTTTGTGAGAGACCTAGTAAAAATACTGCACCTTCTAAACACAATGGAATAAAATAAATAATTAAAGAACTATAAGAACCAAATAAGGGTGCACCTGTTCCTATCATGATTTTTTGTTCTGAGTGTAGATTCAATCAATCCAGACCATGATCACACTGAGCAAGCTATGTTATAAACTGCTCTCCTTTTGGCTTCATTATTACACCAGTAGAAATTTTGCTCTACTGGAAATATTCTGAGAGTACTTTGGGAGGGATGATCATTATGCCTATGCTTTACATTCTGCAAATGATCTGAATTTATTTCTGGTGCAATATATTGCATTGGTTTTATACCTCTTAAAATCTTTTTAAAAGTTGGGCCCTCCTTGCCTCATAGCTAACTAACTAGAACATGATTAGATCATGAATGGCTCTGGAATTTGATATATATGTCATATTGTTAGATCCAAGAATTTTTAACCTGAAAGACGGGCAGCAGAATGACTGTTTTTTGAGGCCCGTTGAGAAAAATGAGAAACATTTTGGCTTGAAAGTGCCAACTATTGATATTAGATGCATGGTTCTTTGAGAGACATTCTTTCTTTGTGTAATTTACACATGTATCATTTTGTGTAGTAGCTTTTACTGGAACATCTAAACATTACGGCTGTGGGCAGCTTTGCTCCCTGATTTGATTTGGTGGAGATTCGGCCCAATTCGGTAGCTGAATCTCTGAATCTGAATTGAATCAGAGGACCCTTTAATCTCTCTAAATCGAATTGGAACCCTCCAAATCAATTCAGAGAGTTTTGGAAAGATTCAGTGATTTGGATACAGACATGGGTTTCAATGGTTTTTTCTCCATACCTCTAGGTAGCAAGCAGCTCGTGAGTGCTACAGTGCTGGGTCACATGAAATGTCCCACAGAAGTGTGGGGGGCTCCTCAGCGTGCTCAGCAGAAGACCCAGAAGTGGACTAGAAGTGCTTCCAATACACTTCTGGGTCTGCCAGGGAGCACACAGCCCCCCCTCCCCGGGCAGCCTGCCATCTTGGCAACTGGTGCCTCCTGGATCTAGGGGAGGCACCTAGGGTCACCCCATGGCCAAATGCCAACTGGGGGGGCAAGGGCCCCCATGTGCACTCCCTGGTGGGAGTATTTCTGGTCCACTTCTGGATCTGCTGCTGAGCACGTGGATGGTCCCCCCACACTCCTGTGGGATGCTGCATCCGCCCCAGCATCTTAGCGTTCGTGAGCCATGCTGGTACCTTGAGGTATGTAGAAAAACATTTAAAGCTGTATCTATATCCAAATCACTGATTTTCTTCAGATTCAGCCAAATTGAATCAGGGACAGTAATCCAAATCAACAAATAGAATCACTGTCCCTGATCTGGGCTGAATCCAAATTGAATAGGACCCACTTTGCACACCCCTACTAAACATGTATAAGTACCTTGAACATAAGACATGGTTACTTATATAAACTAAAAAAGCAGATCTTTAACATTTGGATATTGCTATGTTTTTAAGAAACAAATAATCTTAGGAAACATTTAGTCTTCCAAAATGTGCGTACGTGCGGAAAATTACATCCCTTCTTTGCTTAACAAAATTTGGCCAAACTGTTAGAATTGCCATAGAAAAGTAGAGTTCATTATATCACTAGCCACATTTTTTTCACAACAGAAAACCAGATAGTAGTTTATTTGTATTTTTCCTTTTACAAGCTCACTATTCACTTGTAAAAAAAAACAAAACAAAACACTAATTTTAAGAAAGTATAAACAATGGTGTGCAAATTGCTTACTCAGAATGAACCATGGATTTGTAGCATGTTCTGTCCCACCAGAAATGAATGTCAGTTTCTTCAGTATCCCTCCAGAAAGCTCTCATAGTCCTGCCCCATTTCTCCAACTATGTCTGATGTTCCTAGCTTAATACTTTAGGGTTGCTGACTCTAACAAATCATAATACAGATAGATTCTGTGCAAATGTTCTGTTTCAGAAAGCTGCATTAATGTGAAATGTCAAATCCTGCAGCCCCTCTGCTATTGTATCCTTTATATAAAAATATTTGTAGGCTAAAATCTGCCTTTTAGATGTTATAAAAGTACCGTATCTTGAATGTAAGTATTTAACTGCTGCAAAAGTCTAGCACTGATTAAATTACATGGTATTATGACTTCTGGTGGCAAAAGATGAGCATACTAAAATAGGATTCTAGAAAGACATTTTTTTTCCTTTCATGATTGGAGCCAGGTTCTTCCCTCAGGAAGTTGAGTATATCTGAAAAATCTTTGCCATCTTTGACCAATAATATATCATCCTTGATCTGTGCTCAAAACTCCCAATAATGCCAATTCTACTTTTTGATCAAAGCCAGCATACATTCCTGTAAGAGCAGCAACATTATACTAAAAGATTAAGCAATTTTACAAAGGCAAATATGGAAGGAGTTTATACATGTGCATCTCAAAAACACAATTAGTGTTAAACCTTTCCTGAAGCCCCTTTTTAGCACTTAGTTACAGTTGTTTTAATCTGGTTTCGGGGCCCCTAATGGGCTGCCAAGTGTGTATCTTATATTTGTGCCTGTGTGAGTGTGATATAATTTCCCTAAAAGTTAACTCATTATTTTAGTCTTTCACAGAGTTATAATTTGTCATCCATGTCATCTTTTTCTTATTGTGTAATACATCTGATGTTGACTGATAGGTCATTTCACCCACACTTGATCAAGCTGGTTTCAGTTCTGTGTTGGATTTTGTAGAGACATATCGTAAAACACAGTTACTGCACCCAAAGAATTTACAGTGGACTTGGACTAGACTAATCATCAACATTTATAAGTCAGAGTGAGTGATTTAAGTTCATGACATTATATTTGGCAACCTAGTTATTTTGGGTTTAACCTGCTGTATGACAACTTTCAGACCTACTCACTGGTGAGTAGTCACTCCAGCAGGTTGAATATAGAGGAAGAGAGCTTAGACCAGAGATGAATGAGACTTGAAAACTTCTATGGAGATAAATTGATAGAAGTTTCTCTCCATGTTCAGGTTCTCAGGCCTACAACTGAACTTTCATCATGGCATACATAAGTATTTGTTATAGAGAACTGTGATAAGTAAATTATTTTGAAACGACTTCAGTGATGGACACCAAACATAAGTACATTTTTGGTGAATGTTTGGAATTACCATGAAAAGTGACAGTGTAATAATCCATATTGTGAAGTGACAGAGTAGTAATTTCACATATCCTTCAGAGCCTCAAAGCTTGCATATTTTATACATTGCATATTTTAATGAAATATAACAGCTAATATATTTGTATATTTCCTTTTTTCCAGATGCTCCAACATTTGTGTCAAATCAGACCATGTATTATTCTTGGGAAGGCAATCCCATCAATATAAGTTGTGAAGTGCTAGCTAATCCTTCAGCTTCAATTCAGTGGAGAAGAGGAAAGTTAGTTTTACCTGCAAAAAATACTACTCATTTAAAGATCTACAGTGCAGGAAGAAAGTTGATATTAGAGGTAAGGCATTAAATGAAATGAGATTGCATTCATCACAGGGGAATCATTTAATTTCTTCTCCAGTCAGTTGCCATCACAAGGGTTATATCAAACTATTAAAAGATTAGCTGTATGACACAATAAGGAAGCTTCATAAAACAATCTTATGAGTTATTCATCTCAGTATTCCTTGTGATCCAATTAGCTAATAGTCCTCAAATTTCAGCATTTGTCTTTCTGTCAGTTCATTATTTTCAGTGAAAACTGGTATAATTTGCATTGCTTTGAAAGCAGCAAATACAAATTGAACATTTTAAAATATTTAAACTGATTGACTAGATTAATATTAAACATTGATTTTGAAAACCAAGTCAACACATGATAGCTCTTTCCTTGATATGAAAAGATTTTTTTTTCAATTCCTGTCAAAGCAAACTGGTATTTGCCATACCAGACGACCACTCCAGTTGATATTAGTTAGATTTGTTGTTGGTAGTCTCCATAGTAATTCCACTGAAAAAATAAAGAAATTAAACTCCCTTTTCATTCCTGGAACTGATCCTAGAAGGTCATAGATGAGCTACATTTTCCCTAATTTACAAGGAAAACAGAGGAAATACAAGGGAAAATCATGTCTATCAGGCTTCCTGAATAACTTTACACCTGATAGAGGGACATCTGCCCTCTCTTTCCATCATTCCGCCCCCATTCTCAGCTCTTTGTTAGGATCTCATCGTTATCCCTGACTTAAACTGCTGAGGAAAGGAGGTTGTCTCCTCAGTGTATTGGACATTAGGGGCCTTGTTACACAGTAATTTTGGACAACTCCTGGACCTCTTAATCCCTGGATTGTCCACACAATAACACTTGAAAGTGATTTTAAATACTTGTTAAGTGGCTCTAAGTTGCATTGTGCCAGGTCAGGATTATCTCTGATCTGCACTACACAACTCGTTTTCTATTAAAGCATGGCCACTTCCCACACATGTGCTGCCCAAGTTGAAGTCCTCCAGTATCCCAGATTTCTCATGCCTCCACCTGTAGAGCAAGGGTAACAGCCTGTCCTGGCTCTCTAGTGGCAACTCACAGCTACTACTCCTAGTCCTGACCCTGCTTACCAGGGCTAGGGACAGACTTTACACATAAACCAGTTGAAATGATCAGAAATTGGTTTAAACCTGTAACAGAACAGAAGTTCAGTGCATATAAACCAGTCTGAAAATGGCTGAAACCAGTTTGAGACAAACCTGGTTGAATATAGTATCAGACTTAACTGATTTGGGTCAAATTGGTTTGTGCAATGTCTGTCCCAGACCCCTTGCTGGTTTAAGTTAAATGAGAGTCCCCCAGAATCCCAGCATGCTCTCTGGGCTGGGTGGGGCTCTCTGATCATCAGCAGGGCTGGCTCCTCCTCTCTGCTCCCTGGCTGGACCTCTGGCAGAGACTTGAAGGCACAGCAAGATCTGACTGGTTTCCTCCTGCTTTCCCCCTCCCCTGCCCTCTCCCTGCTAAACAGGGATCCTCTGTCGTACACAGACACCTCTCCATTAGCTAGCAGACCACGTGCTGGCTATGGTCTGTGCTGTGGCAAACAACAATATTGGCTTAGGGCTTTTTGGAGCTAATCAAAGATCAGATGGTAATGTCCCTCCAATCTTTCTTTGTTTAAGAAGAGATGAATTAATGAGAGAGGTTGTTGGTTTCTGGTGGGGTGATAAACACTGATAACAGAGCTGATAAATGTGTTACTTTAAATTGCCAATTGCTCAAATTAGGAGGGAGTACTTATAAAGGGAGATAAGGCAAAATGCCACATTTATTAATTACATGAAGCAGAAACATAAGCTTGCACACATCAGTCTTACAAACAGACATACACAAGCATACATACAAACACACATACAAACAAAACCACTCCAGTAAGATGTTATAGTTACCAGTAGAATGTTAGCACTGGATGGCCAGTCCAGGCTCATTGAGGGTGATGAGCAGACATAAACCGATGTGCCTGTGCTCCAGGAGGTAACAGAGAATAGATTCCCTATCTTGGCTTGTCTGCATCTCACTTTTATAGGGATTTCAAGTCTTTGTTCAACATTGGGGTTTTTCCGTGCTCAGTTTTCAATTAGAAGTTGTTTCTTCTGTTTATGTCAACTTGAGGTCATTCCAGTAAAATTGGTATCTCTGATGAGGTCATTCCAGTAAAGTTGCTAGCTGTGAGTTGGTATCTCTGCTTTGAAGCATTGTGTAGTTCAAATGGCAGGATATGCAAAATTCCTTCTTCTTACTATTCTTCGCACCTGATCACAGATGAGTTCTTCAGCCATTCATTAATTAGCTTAATTAGTTTACTGTTTGGTAACTCATACATTGGCACCTTGTTCCTTACACAATCAGTGAAATCTTCTTCTGTTTTCATGCAAATACTTACCATTCTTTCACCATTCACCCTCTCAGACAGATACTCACTTACACAGGGCATACGAAGTTCATTTACTCATGTCAAGCAGGGAACAAGCACAAAATGGAGTTTTAGTTGTTCATACAAACATAGAGGTTGATCAATTCAGTACTATTGTCATTTAAGCATAATGACTAATATGCAAAAAAACATACTACAAAAGCTCTGTTATCAAGGAGGGTCAGGGGGGAACCCTTCCTAATCCTGCTGAGGCCTGGCCACACCCTCCTCAACTCAGCCACGTGAAAGGGAAGGGAGGGCTGCTTTAGCTTCTACCCTGAACCACTGCAGGTATGTGCCTACATTTCTTGGATGTCTGTACAAGTACAATGTGATTCAGCCTAGCCAGATTAGATTAACCTATAAAAACTGAATCAATTTAGCCTCAGACTTTTTTACCTGTCCCTAGCCCAGGTCTCTAGTGGCAAGTCACAGAAGGTGGAGGGCAGTCAAAGACGGTTTGTAAACTAAGAGTGTGACTCCTCCAAACACCAAGCTAGCACTAACACACATCAACATTCGTGCAGCTCATAGCAAAAGGTATAACGATGCCCTATTCCTCACCCTTCCCTAAATCCACTTTCAGTTTCCCACAGAATGAAACTCTCTATGGAATGAATAACTGCGCTAGAAATCTTGAAGGTTGTTGTAACTTAATCTTGACTTTGGAGCAAGTGATTTTTGACACTTTGGAACAAGTAGCCATTCCACCCCCACAAAACCACACAAGCATGCCTTGGCTAGTCTGTCAGAAGAAGGGAGGGGAAAATGTATATACCTTACTCTGGGCATACAGAGACCACATACTGCCCTGAATTCTGCAAGCTTCTCACTAGCTCGTGGCAGTTCCACATGCATTTGAGGGAAGAGTAATAAATCTATGAAGAAAAAATTACTATTTTTTTCCTCTCAATCCAAAGATGCATCCAATGTCGTAAAAGGTTGTACTAAAGATGGTAGAGAGTAGCATCCAAATTAAACTTAGGCTTAGTGGGGCACTAAAACTAAGTGGAAAAGAGATGTCTTCCTAAAGGATGGCTGTGATGCTTAATTAATTAATTGGTATAAAGCATTTTAAAGTGAGAAGTTGAAAATTTCTTTAGACACAAAAGAAAAGATACATTGCTGAAGAGAGGTCATTTTTCAATATTATATGTGTAAATTATCCAAAACTTAGTAAGTAATGCTTTATACTTCAATGGAAAATATAAAACATAAACATACTATCAATCAAATATGCATTTACATTAAATCTAATTTTAATTTCTCTTCTAACTCTTAATCATTTAATGCTGCAGAGATTGAGAGAGAGAGAATTGTCTATAGTATTAGCAATTATCAATATCCGAGGTATCAGTTCCAAAGTTAATATGAAGGTTCCATAGACATTATCCTTTTCTTATTGATATTAACAAAACATTATAATTGATTTCCTTGAGAGCAAGATAATGGGTTTGGGTTAATAGTGAATTTATAATGCAGAAGCAACAAACACTTCTAGATAGCTGTTTTCTGTCCATATCGTTTTCCTGTTATCTTTGGAGTTTTGTTTGTAACGATGTCACGTGAAGAGAAGTTCATAATTGAAACATACTTTTAAAACATGAATTCATTGACAGTTTGTTTGGGGCTCCTATTCAATTTGAACAAAAGTGCTACTGTGAGTCGGCAACTAAAAATGCAGTATTGTATGTCTGAGGATATCTGGTTAACAAATGAACTTTGCACAACTCAAGGAGAATTTTGCTGTATGAAAAATCCTTTCTGTGTTTCTTTCTCATTTATATACTTGCTTGTTCCCCATGCAAGTGCTTTCTTCTCTTTTCTCTGTTGAGAACGAATGCTTGGAAAGTCTTTGAAGATCTGATGAGAAATGTTCCAATTATATCTTTTATTTAGCAAATCTGTTTCTGCTTGTTCTATCTGTTACTGATGCTAGCAATATTTTATACTATAAAAGGAGTAAATGTTCAGAGCTGTGTGAAAAAGATCACCAGAAAAATATACAATATTTTCAACCATGACTACTTAAAAATATTCTTAAGTTCAACATTCAAGCAAAATTCCCATTAATTTTATAGAGTGCTTCCCTTGAAATGGAAAGGCTTCCATAGACATGATCCTTTTCTTATTGACATTAACAAAACATGGGAAGATTATTTACTGTACAAGAAGCAGATTATACATTTTCAATTACATTCAAATGAGAATGCCACAACTTGCATTAAAAGAACCACCACTTAAGTATAACAGCAAAATTCTTAAGGAAAAGCATACAGGCCATACCACTGACAGACACAAGGGGGGAAAAATGGTGCTTTACTTTCAACTCAGTGCAGCCCCACACTAAGCACATGTCCAGAAGAACTATGTCAGTTTGACTTGGCTCACCCATCTGTATAGTTCATGCATTTCAGTGGGGCTTTTTCTGTTTTTATCTAATAGTTTTACTCTTCCAGTAAAACACTGTTTGAGGTGGTGGGGGAGGGGTTTCCCCCATGTCTGTCAATTCTCATACTGAATATCCTCCTACTAAAACTAATTAAACTCCAGTGGGAACCTGGGGGGGGAGGGTCAAGCAGGGTCCGGAGGAAGGAATTGGGGGGCAAGTAGTGTCCACAGGGAGAGGGAGGGCTATGGGGGTAAGGGGATCTGAGAAATCAGGGAGGGAAGTGGAGTCTGCAGAGGGGACTGAATCATAGACAGTTAAGATTGAAAGAGACCTCAGAAGGTCCAGTCCAAACCCCTTTAAGCAGGACCATTCCCAACTAGATCATCCCAACTAAGGATTTGTTTAGTTGGGCCTTAAAAACCTCCAAGAATGGAGACTCCATAGCTTCTCTGGATAACCTGTTCCAGTGTCATACTACCTTCCTAGTGAGAGAGTTTTTCCTAATATCTAACCTAAACTTCTCTTGCTTCTTGTTCTCTCATCTGCCATGACTGAGAGAATGGTCTAGCTCCATCCTCCTTGGAACCATGCTTCGGGGAGTTGAAGGCTGCTATTAAATCCCCTCTGTCTTTTCTTCTACAGACTAAAGAAGCCTCATTCTCTCAGCCTCTCCTCAGAAGTCTTGTGCCCCAGCCTGTTAACCATTTTTGCTTTCCTCGACTAGATTTCTTCCTATTTACCCACATTCTTTCTGTAGTGGGACCCCTAAACTGGACAGATGTAGCCTCACCAGTGCTGAAAAGAGGGGAAGAATCACTTTCCTTCAACAGCTGATGCTGTTTCTACTAATTTAGCCCAGTATGCTGTTACCCTTCTGTGCAGCCAGGGAAGAGCCACACTTTTGGCTCATCAGGGCACCACTGACTAGTGGCAGCTAGCACTGTTTGCTGGAGGCGATTGGCAGCAGGATCTGCAGGGTGTTGGTGGGGTCCAGAAGGGCTTGGAAGTATCAGAGGAACTAGTAGGGGCCATCACGAAGTTTGGGGGCTGGCAGGGGGCTGTCTTCCCCCCTCCAGGACTAGGGGCTATTTTTAGCTTCCTGACCCCTCCCACCCCCAAACAAAAAAACTTCCCCCAGTGAACCAATCCCCACTCCATCCCAACCCTGCCGGCACCCTGATTTACATCTTTGGTTCCCAGCACCAAGAGTAGCTTGTCAGAGGCAGGGGGGGTTCTGGATTCAGGTGGCCTGGCTGGTCTGTGGGGGGTTGAGAGTTGTCTGTGAGGGGAAGGGGCAAGGTACCAGGATGTTTAGCCCAGTGCCAGAGAGAGAGAGATAGGAAAAGTGCAGCCCTGGACCTGGGGCCAGTGTCTGGGCTTTCCCAGCTCTGAGACTCCCTTGGGATCTATACACAAGTTCAGTTAGATTAGGCTCATCTGATCCATTGTAAATTAAACTACCTCAGATATGCAGTTAATTTTGGTTGGGTTAGCCATTTTTAGACCAACCTTAACATCTGTACAGTTCATGTTTGGATCCATCTAACTAGGGATCTAAGTGTAAGGTCTGCACCAGAGTGTACTAAGTTAGATCAGGTGGCTATTTTTAATGCAATGTAACCTCCTTTAACCTCCTCAAGCAACTGTATGTACTCTTAGAGATGTCATCTAGGTTGTGCAGGGAGGGAGGGCAACTCCCACTGTTACACACACCCCAGGAGGGCACCTCAGAGCTGGGTGAGGATAGGCTGCCACTGCAGGCTGAGCTAAGCTCTTCCTGGTGGGGGGCTGGGCTGTGCTGCTCTTCAGGTGGGCAGTGGCGGGGGGGGCTATAGCAAATTTTGGGGTGGCTGTGGGCCCCCCTCCCAGTGCTGCCATCACCTGCCCCAGCCCCCCTCCAGGAAGACCTCAGCACCTCCCCTGCCCCAGCCCACAATGGCAGCCCGCCTTCACCCCATGCACAGATCTGGAGGCACACACCTCCCATGCCCTCCTAGGGTGTGCATAGTGGCGGGAGCCCCCCCCCCCCACCCCCCCCCAGATGAGCTGCTCATGGCTCTGTCCTGTGCTCCACCCCAGCTGTGCAGCACCTGCCCCTGCCACAGCCACAGCCCCACTCCCTCCCTCACTGCAGGGGCCTTGTTCTGCCCTGCCCATGCCCCTTCCTTCCCTCCTTGCCCCTTCCCCCTACAACAGACTTACTAGCCAAACATTGCTCTCCAAGCTGCCCAGCTACATGTTGGCAATCAGATCAGTGTTGGCCAATAGGGCTTGTTAAAAATTGTCAATCTGTATCAGCTCAAAAAATCTCTATCAGTGCACCCCTAGTATTTAGTCTTTGCAAATCTTTCACATAGTTTAATTCAAAGGCCCATAAAATACAACCACGACAACTTCAAGGGAGGAGGTTGTAGCTCTTTATTTTAAGGATCTCTCTTGTTATGAATTGGTCAAGGAGCTCAGATAAGTCACTGGGTCCTATAGATATATGCAGAAGCTGTGTAAACTGCTTTTTAGCCAGAACAATTGGAACCTTGAATAACAGTCTCACTTAATTTCTTGGACAAAGCTTTGAAAGACGAACAGAATATTCATGTCATATTATTTATCCAAACAACAATTTGCAGTACCAGGAATTGTGATGTAAAGCAATACACCCAAGTATTAAGGATTGTCCTGGTGTACTAAAGCACCCTGAAGTGACATTGTGGCTCTGAACAATTCACCATGTGCTAATCAATAACTTCTTTCCCATGCAAGTTGTGAATGACTAGAACTTATCATAATGTATGTTTTACCTGACTATTCTGTAAGAATAATGTGAAATAGTGAAATAAGAGATCTTCATACTGTTTAGCCAAAGAGTATTTAAATGAAAAATGTTTAGAAGCTTTAAGATATTGTCATTAATAACTGGAAAATAGATGGTAAATTGTCTTTGTTTATTTTAAAGATTGCTCCAACATCTGACAATGATTTTGGACGATATAACTGTACAGCTACAAACAGAATAGGAACAAGGTATCAGGAGTATACACTTGGTCAGGCTGGTAAGTACAATCTGTTGTGTCACAGTTATGTACTTTTTTATTCTGTCTTTTTACTCACTTAGGCCCCATCTGCATATGCAGATAAAGGTGCAGTGGGGTCTAAGGTGTGATCCACACAGTTCCAACTCCTGCAATTCCATATGTGCATTTAGATCCCATCGTGCCATATTACCAGGGAAGGGGTACCCTGTCCTGGATTCCCTCTGCACTGGCAAGAAGCAAGCTCCCATGACAAGGAGCCCCATCAATTGAGGGCCCCAGCTTTGGAGAGCAAGAGACCCTGCTACACATGCAAATTAAAGCTTGATAGCAACCAACTATAAAGTTAGTATGCATTTTCCAGGTCTAACTTTATAGCTAGTTGGAGCTTTTTATTGTGTGATAAGTACTTTGTATAGGTAACTGGTCCAAGGTAATTACACAATCCCTATGATTGTTACAATGACATTTAGACAATGTGGAAGTGAAAGAAATAACTTCTTCCAACATAAGAGTCCTCCTTGAACTAAGATGGAGCACTTACTAAAGTTTGGGAAAATGTAACTAACTTCTTTTTAAAACATTGGGTCTTGTTTTCTTGAGTATATTGATTTTACATTGTTACTTGCGTTTTACAGCTGTCTGAATAGGGAAGGGTCAGGTCTGTAATCGTTCCTTCCAAAAGCCAGGATCAGAAAGAGTATTGCTGAAAAACTGCAGCAAAGCCTATTTTCTAAAAATTTCAAACCAGGTTTGGAGATTAAATGTGCCAAATTCTGCCTTCTGTAGTATGCTTAAGAAAATGGGTTGCACAAATGCAGAGTGGGATCTGGCTCAAGGACATTAGATTAAAGTCACAAACTGTGTGGCAGAGTCGGATAAATTCTGAGGTGTTAATTTAGATGGAATATTAAATGTTCTCCATTTATTTGATTTTATGGAAATATGAAAATAAGATTGTATAGTTTTACATTGGCAGAGTTTGACATTTGTGTTCAGTTTTGTAGCGCACACAGGGTTCAAGGAATGAACTATTTCTGTTAAACAATTGGATATCTTTGTGGTACTTTTTTTTCTTTCTTTCTTTCAGTGGCGGGACCCCTATAGAGCAGTGATTATACACCAAGCTAGTAGATCTCAGAATGTTAGAGACTAGCTTTTTGTTTGTGTTTATCAGCATAGCTCCACCTCTGAAGTTCATAGACCAATACTCTTACCTTAAAACTGCTGAAGATCTGGTCATTTATTTTCCAGCATAGATATTTTCTGTCGTACAATTAGGATATAAATACGATATGTTTGGCTTTTTGCTTGCTCAAGTGTTTTAGGTAAGGAGTTATTTCTATACAGTTTTTCTGTGGTCTCAATTGTTTCAGTTGTGAAAAAAATGTGAAAAGAAAACAAAAAAGTTTGAGCTATAAAGTGTGTTCTTTATAACACCAATGATTATGTTAATTTGGCAGCCTTGCTATAACATGAACACCAGCCTTAGTGCAACTTGACTTTTTAATTGTTGTAAGAAATTGAATACTAGAGTGGTTGCTTTATTTTTAGCACTTCAAAACTTGCAAAAACAAATTGTGGTGCTTACAAAGAGAGTTATTATGTAGAGATTGTCAACAGCTTTGAATTTGTACCCATTACTTAACAAAAAAGAGAGCATCTGAACAGTATTTACTTTTTATTCTGTGGTATGTTTCTCCTTGTAACAATCAAAGCAGCTGCACTTCCAGAAGTACCTGAATTTATGTATTAAGTAGATTTCCATCTGGCCTCAAATGAACCTGCTGTACCCAGAAACAAATAAACAGTATGATGTATGCACAAGCACTGTAATTTGAAATACACTCGCTGCATTATGACTTTACCCATCTTCTGATCCTACTTTGATTTACCTTTGCAGAACACCTTCGGCTTAAATCACTACCAGTACAAATCATTCTTGACTTCCCTACATATTCAACATCCCAACAACACAGAATTCCAACAATTTAGAGGGAATCCCACAAATTAAATAATTTACCTTAATTTCATAGTAGGAAAATAGACAGGATCAACTAGTGGAATCTTTACTCAGATAGATGAGCAGTTACTCAAATGGCTCCATTTATTTCAGTGGGATTTTGCATGAGTATGTTTACACAGTTGTGCCCCAGAACATATATTTAGGAGCTCATCTGAATGCCTTCATTTAATGATCCAACTTAATGTTAGCTGCTTCTCATGATAATAGATTTATGTCAGAAATCTAATTAGAACAAAAGAAATTGTATACCACTAAAAATGGAAAGAGTTGTTTGATACATCAACTTCCTAAAACTTCTCTTTTTCAATAACAAGCTTTCTAGAGAGCTCAAAAATACAGGGGAGAAATAACACTGAGACCCAATTTCTGAGATGCTATAGAAAAACAGCCAGCAATATTATGTGAGCACCAATCTTTAAAATGGTGGCAATAAGGGGTCAGCCCTGAGAAATGACCACAAAGTCTGTAGCAGCAAAGAAAAGCACCTAGTCTCCTCAGCTCCCCAGTCATTTTCGGTGAAGTCATGAATCTTATCAGTTATTCAGTGCTGAAGGAATGACTCTTCATAGTACCTCCTAATTGAACACAAATTGGCTCCAAAGGAAGATGCAGCATTCAGTGTCCAGCTCAACACTCATGTGCTGAACATTCCTCTACTATAATGAAAAACAGACACTGTCCCTGCTGTTAAGCTCCTATTTCTTCCTGACAGACAACAAGATGCTATTATCCTCAAAGTTTCTTCCCATTTATATATCAGCCTCCTTCCCACGTCAGCAACATCAGTGCCTACAAAAATGGTCCACACCCTTCTATCTTATGCTAATGAAATGCAGTCTGTAGATGTTACTGAAAAATACTATATTTTACTGAAGGAGAAGGAGAAAGTTAAAGTTAGCGTTTGAGTCTTGTCAGAGAGTTCACTGACTTTCTGTTGCTTAAAATCTTTACTTCAAGGCGATATTAAAAGTGTGGGTAAATTATATAATGGAGCCCTAAATTTTTTTTTGAGTTTCAGCCATCCAACTGGTATCATCAAAGATACTGTGCCATTCAGTTCTGTAGGAATTATTATTTTTTAGATGTGGAAAGTATCATTTGACAATGACCGATTTATAGTTTCCCTTAGCACTATACAAAAGCAATCTGTTCCATAGTGCTTAGGGTCGGAAGGGACCTAAGCAGATCATCAGGTCCAACCCCCTGCCCCAAGCTAACAGGTGCTGGGGTCATATCCCAGCCAAATATCTGTCCAGCCTCCTCTTGAAGACCCCAAGGTAGGAGACAGTACCACCTCACTTGGGAGCCCATTGCAGAGCCTGGCAGCCCTAACCATAAAGTAATGTCTCCTGATGTCCAACCTGAACCTTCTCTCTAACAATTTGTGGCTGTTATTCCTAGTAACCCTGAGTGGTACCCAGGGGAACAGAGCCTCCCCCAATTCCCACTGGTCCCCCTGTGCAAGGATTATTGTAAGCTTCTCTGAGTGCTTCTACATGGGACTTTAATTGGTCAGTAGAATTAGGCTACTACACAGTAGTGTGCAGCACAAAATCTGTGCTAATATGCTACAGCACAGTATTATTAGGCTACTGCGCAGTTAGCGTTACTAAAAGCTGTGTGCCAGCACTACTACACAGTAGCACCAATTACTGCACATTGATTTAGTACTTGGTTATGCAAGTACTAAACGTAATGCACAATAACTACCCTCTCTCCAAATTCATTTGCTGCTGCTTCAGCTCTAAATGCTGTGTTGGCTACAAGTAGTTCTGCCACGTATGTAAGCAGTGGACATTGGCTTGATTTTTTTAAACTAATTTTATGAAGAATTACCCTTAGTATCAGCTTTAAGATGTTAGCTAGAAGAGTTTATTACCATTATGATTATGAATGTATTGTTTGTATGCATTGTGTATTTGTTATGTATTATGTTCTCACATGAAAGCCATATTGAAATGCTGTACAGTAAATTGAATCTAAGCAGAAGTATTTGCAAGGGAAATAGCATGCAAATGGTATATACTTATCAGTGATTTATTTCCTCCTTTTAATCCAGCTATATCGTATATGAAACTGATGTCAATTTTTCAAATGGATTAGCATCTTTTTTCTGTGGCAACATATTGTTTAACATGTTTTCAATCAATTCTGCACTTAACTTGATCCGTACTTTTTCTGCAAAAGAACTGTGTCAAAGTTCTGTGCAAATCATAGTACCTCAAGTTCTATTTCTTGGTATATAATATTTGGAGAATGATAAATTAGCTGATTTAGAAATGCTTTATTCAGCCTATTTATATATTGAAAGGCATCCATGAGGCCTGTAAAGAATCTCTAGGCTTTTCCACAAAGATACCGCAAGACTGGTTCAGTGAGAATGATAGAGAAATGCAAGTTCTCATTGACAGTAAAAGGAGAACCTTCAAAGCTTGGCAGAATTATATCAATTACAAGCAGCAGGAAGACATATTACCGTATTAACACCAAGACCCAGAGGAAAATTCAAGAGTGAAAGAACAAGTGGTGGGATGACAAAGCGAATGAGATTTAAGAGTTTTTCAACAGCTATGACATGCTTAGTTGGTTCAAACACACAAGAAGTCATCCCTCTGAAGTCCAAGTATACAAAAAAAAACTCCTTAAAGACAGATCTGTCAACAGTTCTTGGTAGCAGGAGCACTTTCAGGACCTTCTGAACTGAGACTCTAATATCAAAGACCACACCATAAAAGCCATTCCACAAAATACCACTAAGGACTACCTTGCAGATCCATCTACTTAAGAAGTCTTGAAAGCTGTTAAATAGATGAAGAGCAACAAAATGTGGCCCTGGTAGAATATCAAATGAAATGTATAAGCAAGATGGAAAAAAGTTATCTTACCAATTCAGATTCCCAGTGATTTGAGATATGCCAGAATCATTACCATATTTAAACAAGGAGATGTATTGAATTTTAGCAGTTATCATGGTATTGCACTCCTATCCATAGCTTGGAAGAGCCTCACCTGCATTCTCTTCAGTAGACTCACTTTCTTCACTAAGAAAATTCTACCCAAATCCCAGTGTGGTTTCACACAGGTAAGAGGTACCATACCTATTTTTGCTAGACAGCTGCAGAAGCATTTCAAGAAATACTGAGTTGTTTATATGGACCTCAGTGACCTAACTAAAGCCTTTGATTCAATCAACAGAAAGGCACTTAATGAGATTTGGATGTCTGCCAAAATGTGTTACCATTATTAGACTTCTTCTGAATGGCATGACAGCAGCTATCCTAAGCAATGGATCTGAAACAAACGCCTTCACTACCAAACCCAGAGGCAAGCAGGGATGTGTGATTGCACCAACACTCATCTCCAGATATATTACAGCTAGTTCACATTTCATAGCTGACAGACTTCTATCTGGATTTAGCATCCAATATAGCATGGATGGGAATCTCTTGATTATCAACTGGTTATGTTTCAAATACAAAATAACCAATACTTCCGTTACTGATCTCCAGGTCATTGTTGACTGCTTCTCTGCTGTGTACGAAATGCTTGGAGTCACTGTCAACTTCTCAAAAACCAAGATACTTTACCAACCCAACCCAAATCAATCAGCTGCTCCTTCATGCATTTAGAGGACAATCCTTGGAGAATGTTGAACATTTCCCCTACCTGGGTAGGCAACTTTCCCAAAACATAGACACAGGCAATGATTTTCAACACTGGATAACATCTATCAGTGTTGCTTTTGGAAGTCTCCAAAATTGTGTCTTCGGTGATCATCATAAGGGTGCAAACCAAATCTTCCCAGCTATATTCTCCTTTAATCTATCTCTGGAAAATCCTCCATATTAACTGGAAGGACAGAAAAATGAATGGCAGCATTCTGACTCAGACAGACACCACTGGCATTGAAGCAATGTTTATATGGCACCAGCTCCACTGGCCAGGACATGTCATTAGGATGTCTGACAATCTGCTCCCAAAACAGATCCTATACTCCCAATTTATTTATGGTCACTGCTGTAGAGGTGGGCAAAAGAAGAGATCCAATGACACCTAGAAGACCAAGATGAAGAAATGTGATATTAACATCAATATTTGGGAGACTCAAGCACTGAACTCAGCCCAGTGGTTCTAGGACAAAGCAAACTATGGAGGTGAGAGAAGCATCTCATCTATGGAGGTGAGAGAGGCAAAGGGAGAGCTGTGACCTAATGTAACAAGGATCTACTCTTCTTCTGAAACTATTTGACACATCTGTAGTCAGATATGCAGATCTCAGATCAACCTCCTCAGTCATCTACAGACTTACTGATTACTCCCCTATCTACTAGAAGACTTGTCATCCTTATATCAAGATACTACTGACATTGATATTATATATTGCCAAAACAAAATACTGAAATATGATCAAACACAAACTTAATATTGGAAATCCAATGTCTCCTAGTGTCAGTTACTGTGCTATTAATATAATTATCTATAATAGTTATGCAGAATCTGCATTGCAGTAGTTTCCACAGGTTCCAATCATATCAGGGATCCACTGTACTAAATCATATCAGGGATCCACTGTACTAAAACCTGTAGAAACACATGGTAAAAAACTGTCCTTGCTTCAAACACTTTACAGTCTTTGGTTCTCTCTGTACAGAAACTTTGCATGAATTTAACTACACAGAGCAGACTCGAACGAGCTTTACTTAAAGCACCCCTGATCCATTTTGTAGTGTGGGGCATTGAATACACAAGACGTTGCAGGTGCTTTAATTGGAGCAGCTCCCAAGAACCACTTTATTTAAGGTGCCTCCCCACCTCTATGTAAAGATGCTTTTACTGCACAGCTAATTAGTCAACTGCACAGTAAATGCCTCATGTAGACACACCTGCAGAAGGATAAGCTTTAAGGCTAGGAGGGGCAGTCAAAACCCTAGAAGCCCATTAAGTATTCTCATATCTCATAATTCTAACAGTTGACTGCTGGATTGTTCCTACTTTTACTATTCAGGTGACTTTACTTTTGGTTGATTTAAGATTATCCTTTTAATTTTACTCCTTGTAGGTCAAATCCTGACATTATTAAGGTTCTTAGGCTTTTCTTTAATACAGCCAGGGTTTTCACCACTATCTAGTTGTAATTGTAAGTACTAACGTTGAAACACAGAATACTTGAATAACGTATATGCCAAACATATTATTATTCAGTAGTAGTATATAGTAGTTTCATAAAGTAAATCACCCAAATACAGTATATATTATTTTACTGAATTAATTTCTGCTTCAGTTCTTCAGAAATCACTGACTTCATGTATTATTCTAAGGGAGTT
Organism: Crocodylus porosus; assembly: GCF_001723895.1. Taxonomy (NCBI): domain Eukaryota; kingdom Metazoa; phylum Chordata; order Crocodylia; family Crocodylidae; genus Crocodylus; species Crocodylus porosus. The sequence goes on from NW_017728906.1 coordinate 28,151,753, forward strand.
GTGTTGCGGGGGTTGTTTGTTTGTTGGGGTTTTGGGGGTTTGGGGTTTTTTTGCTTTGCTTTGCTTTGCTTTGTTTTCTAGCAGGGCAGACAATATTATTTTATTTCTGTTTACTGTAACTTGAAAAGTGCTTGTATGGCACAATGCCATTTTCTTTTGGCTGCTATCCTTTAAAGATTAAATTTATTGATGACAGAAAAAAATCCTCTTCTAAACAAGGATTCTGTTTGCAATAATAGCTTACTTATTACAGGAGAAGTGTGCCTGTTCACCCTAGTTATACAAGAGCTATTGAATCAGTATGTAAGTCACAAGAACAGTTTGAGCATCTCATCCAATTTCAGATTTGATCCTCCAAGGTGCCCACAGCTTCTTGAAAGAAAGTTAGGACTCTCAGTTCCCTCTGAAATTCGTATGATTTGTAGTTGCTGAATACCTCAAATAAGATGCTCAACTCCTGACAATATCAGACTGTTGTTATCTTCCCCTTTTCATTGCTTGAGCATTTGAACTGCTATATGAACATCTTTAAGAATGCAGAACTGGATTAATTTTTGAATATTTTCCCCTCTATTTATAAGTAATTTTATATCACAACCACATTTTGTAATAAAGAAGTCTACTAAAACATTGTTTTTTCTCCTGTGACAGGCTTAGGCTTGGCAAGCCAGGTGAGCTTGGCAGATTGTCCCAATGGCTTTCAGAGCCTGAGGTGAGCACAGACATTCCTAGATTTGCCCAAAACTAGTTTAGTCATAATCTTATGTGAAATCTCAATATGCAGAGGAAAACACTTTAATTATTAAATACACATACTACTTTTTCTTAAATTTTTACTATTTAAAAAAAATTTCACAAAATTTAATGAAATCTCATATTGCTATGAGTAAGCTTAAAGTTTTAAGATGTGAGTCAAATTTTGTTTAAAACAAAGGAGGTTAATGCGAATGTCATGATAGATAGACATTTTTTTCTTTTTAATTAATTCACTGTTTAGCAACACAAAGCCGATTGAATGCAGGGCAGTAAGACCAGGGTATAACTAGGCCATGGGTAGTCCAAAATATGGTTCAAATGGAGCAGTAGTTTGGGCCAAAATTAAATTTGAAGGTCAGGAGAAAAAGTTCCACACCGGAGTCAGGAAACTGAAGAAGCTGATCAGACGTCAGACCAGGCACTAGAGTCAGGGGTAAGCAGTAATTAAGGTAGGCACTTGAGATACACAGGTAAGTCTTATTAGGGTTGCTTAAATCTGATGAAAAATTTGGAATACGGGTAGGTTCTCACCAGCAATCTACTCAATCTTTTTGTAAATCTGACCTTGGCGTCGGGTAGGGTAGGGTAGGGTAGGGTAGTTTTATGCAGAGTATGATCTAACCTAGTTACATGCACTTTCCTCATGAAGATTGAAAGGATTATGAAAATAACTGTTACATATCTGGAGTCTGCATGGCCCTGCTCTTATGCCATACCTATGCCTTGCTCCCTGGAATGGCAATAGGTATTAAAGTCCAAATGAATTAGTCGGTTCACCCTTCTAGGGATCAAAAAAAAATATAAGAAAAAACAAAACAAAACAATGCATGCTTAGGCAGCGTGTGCTGCTGAAAAGCAGAGTCAGGATGCTCAGAGTCATGCTGTAGCTGCCAGCCAAGCTCTGCCCGATAGGATCACCATTGCTGCAGCCCTGTAAGGCCCCCAGGACACTGGGTAAGGCTTCTGGGACCATCATAGTGCTGACTCCAGCCTCCCCTACTGCCCCTGGGGTAACTTAACATGCCAAAGCATGTGTAGTCTGGGCATTCCCCAGGGACAAGTAGCTGTGGTGCAAGGTGCACTGCTGCTACTTGTCCCTGGGGACCCAAACGATACATGTCTTGAGGTGCCCCTGGGCTCTGTTCCTGCTCTGAGTGAGAGAGGCATGGGAGAGAAGGGTTTCAGTGGTGGAAGCATAGAACTGGGAGACACAGTGAATGAAGCTATAGGGAGTGGGGAAGCATGGCTCCCCACAGCTTCATGTTACCTTCATGCTAAACCCCAGAAAGCTACAGCACCCAAGGGAGAACTGGCAGCTTTTGGGAGAAATGGGACAGGCAGTTTAGGAAGATTTCAATTAACCTCAAGGAACTGACATAAACTGAAATTTTCCATGGCTTTTGCCTACCTCCAAGCAAAAGGTGTAACCCTCTCCAGAGAAGACTGGGGGCCTAAAATTGTACTGGGGAGCCTCAGGTGAAGTCAGCAGGGGTTGGTGGAGGGCTCCCCAAAAGCTCCCCCACCAAAACACCTCACCCCAGGATGGGAATGTTGGGGCCTGTGGAGGGAGGCCCCAGCCTCCATACTTCCACCTCTCAAGTGTGAAGTTCCCATCAATGCATTTCCTCTCCTGGCACTAGCAGAGACCAGCCTGCCCCCAAGCAGTTCCTAGGCAGAAGAGTTTGGGAGGGTAGAAAGTTTGTCCATGGAGAAGGAGGTGGGGGACAGGACTAAGAGCAGTGCACCCTGGACTGCAAGTTTCTCATTTTTGCTCCATGGAGAAGATGGAAATTATCCTAACACAGGGGTGGGCAAAATGTGGCCCACAGGCCAGATGCGGTCCACCAGGCCGTTCTATCCGGTCCACGCGGCCCCTAAAAAATTTAGAAAATAAATATTTATTTGTCCGCAGCTGCCTGTCATATGGCTCCCAATGGCTTGCCAAAACTCAGTAAGCGGCCCTCCACCCAAAATAATTCCCCGCCCCTGTCCTAACACAATCTGGATAACACAGCCCAGAGTTAGCCCTTACCTGAACTGGCATAACTCCTAGCATGAGTTAACGAGCTTTCATGTGTAGATGCTCACATTTTAAGTGCCGTTAGCATAGTTTAAGTGTAACATTTAATTTACCCTTAAGTAAATTACATTTAACTGTAGTTAAGCTCGACTATAACTGATTTATCTGTAGCTCTTGGTTATCCAAACACAAAATGTACTTTATAAGTTTTACCAGTTATAATTTCACAGTCAATACTCTTCTTTCATTTATAATGGTGGAAGTTAGGAGTCACTTTTATTTAATGTCACTGAAGTCAAACTAGGAAAATAATAACTAAACAATAAATAAAAGAAAAAATAAAGAAGTCATTATTCACATTTCTGAACCTGATTTCTCATCTTATTCTTTCATAAAGGCCCAATAAACTGTATGCTAAATTCTGTCAAAATGTTGGTGTGTTTGGCTTATTTCATGAGCTTTCTCTTTTGGCCCAGATACAAACATCACACTTTTACCAGTGTAAGTGATCAGAAACTGGTCTATACCCATAACACAACAGAAATTCTGCACCCACAGACTGGCAAAACCTGGTCTAAGATTTGCCTCCCTCCCCCAACTATGTACCCTATGACAAAACTTCCTTTGGTTTTAGCATTTCAGGGTCAGATCCCAAGTGAGTAGTCCTACTGAAGAACTTAGATGTTTAAAGTTAAGTACATGCTTAAAGTTTATCTGGATCCAGGATATAATAATCAGCCCGTTATAGGATCTAATTAATATTCTTTGCATAACTCCAAGATTGTACTGGAGTTCATACTAGACTCAGTGTACTGATGTTCGGTCTCTTTGCTTTCCATTGCAGAAAAGGAATATATTTATACAATGTGAAAGAAATAGTAGATAACTTAAATTATTTTATTCAAGGGAAAATAAAGCAGCTGTTCTTAATTGTGGCTAGTGACATTTGTTTTTTGTCCTATATATATCACATGACTCACTGTATGCATATATAAAACTGCGTAAAATTTGCTTTGTCATGCTGATAAGTTTCTAAATTGTGAGTGGCTTTCTTTACAGGATGTGCATTTAATATACTATTATGTGTAACTGTTCAAGTGGGTTTCACACTTTCATAAGTAGGTTCCTTTTAAACATTTTGGCATGTTGTCATTTATTCTGGACAATATTTTACTAGTTTTTACCAAGAATGTATTTGTTCAGCACTGAAAAGGAACCGAGCATGATATACATCTCAAAACAATTGCATTCAGCTGTCCAGGAGGAAAAGATGTAGGACATTCCTGTCTATGCCTGGGATGTTTTCTTCAATGTGCCATGTGTATCATAATATATCCTGTGCACATATATATATATAAGGCAGACTATGCCACAGGAACAACTGCCAGGACTTTTCAGTCCCCAAAGCACATAAGAATCCTGACCCCGCCCCTTTCAGCAGCCCCTCCCTTCCCTTTGGTTCTTGGCAGCATCTCCTCTCTCCTGCCCTTCCATTCCCCCATCACCCTCTTTACTCATGCCTCTGGGTGCAGGGACATCCGCCTGCCGCTCTTCCAGAGGTTTATGTCCCACTCAGACTGGAGCTACAGGAAGTGGCTGCATGAAAAGCCAGATCTGGCCAGTGACAACAATCGTGGTGCCCATGGTGAATGGGTTACCCTGTCCTTGCTGGAGGAGCACCTAGAGGAGATAGGCAGGGAGAAAGAACTTGTCCGCTGCCACTGTCCCCAGCCAAATCTGGCTCTCTGTAGAGCCACTCCATGAAGCCCTGTTAGGAATAGAGCAGGAGTGACTCTGGAGCTCCCCTGATTCCTGAAGCAGCAAGGACAATGAAGTGGTGGTAAAAGAGGGAGGAATGGGGTGCACTACTGACCATTAAATGGAATAGACCAGTGTTTATTTCACTTAGCAATGGTAATCTCTCCTTCCTGAGCAGATCTGCATCCACTTCTCTCAGGGTTTCCCCCTGCAAGTGTTCTGGAATGCACCATTCTCATTTTTTATATTAGACCT
>NW_017728906.1:28156641-28182723 GCF_001723895.1 Crocodylus porosus
GCCCTCCACCCAAAATAATTCCCCGCCCCTGTCCTAACACAATCTGGATAACACAGCCCAGAGTTAGCCCTTACCTGAACTGGCATAACTCCTAGCATGAGTTAACGAGCTTTCATGTGTAGATGCTCACATTTTAAGTGCCGTTAGCATAGTTTAAGTGTAACATTTAATTTACCCTTAAGTAAATTACATTTAACTGTAGTTAAGCTCGACTATAACTGATTTATCTGTAGCTCTTGGTTATCCAAACACAAAATGTACTTTATAAGTTTTACCAGTTATAATTTCACAGTCAATACTCTTCTTTCATTTATAATGGTGGAAGTTAGGAGTCACTTTTATTTAATGTCACTGAAGTCAAACTAGGAAAATAATAACTAAACAATAAATAAAAGAAAAAATAAAGAAGTCATTATTCACATTTCTGAACCTGATTTCTCATCTTATTCTTTCATAAAGGCCCAATAAACTGTATGCTAAATTCTGTCAAAATGTTGGTGTGTTTGGCTTATTTCATGAGCTTTCTCTTTTGGCCCAGATACAAACATCACACTTTTACCAGTGTAAGTGATCAGAAACTGGTCTATACCCATAACACAACAGAAATTCTGCACCCACAGACTGGCAAAACCTGGTCTAAGATTTGCCTCCCTCCCCCAACTATGTACCCTATGACAAAACTTCCTTTGGTTTTAGCATTTCAGGGTCAGATCCCAAGTGAGTAGTCCTACTGAAGAACTTAGATGTTTAAAGTTAAGTACATGCTTAAAGTTTATCTGGATCCAGGATATAATAATCAGCCCGTTATAGGATCTAATTAATATTCTTTGCATAACTCCAAGATTGTACTGGAGTTCATACTAGACTCAGTGTACTGATGTTCGGTCTCTTTGCTTTCCATTGCAGAAAAGGAATATATTTATACAATGTGAAAGAAATAGTAGATAACTTAAATTATTTTATTCAAGGGAAAATAAAGCAGCTGTTCTTAATTGTGGCTAGTGACATTTGTTTTTTGTCCTATATATATCACATGACTCACTGTATGCATATATAAAACTGCGTAAAATTTGCTTTGTCATGCTGATAAGTTTCTAAATTGTGAGTGGCTTTCTTTACAGGATGTGCATTTAATATACTATTATGTGTAACTGTTCAAGTGGGTTTCACACTTTCATAAGTAGGTTCCTTTTAAACATTTTGGCATGTTGTCATTTATTCTGGACAATATTTTACTAGTTTTTACCAAGAATGTATTTGTTCAGCACTGAAAAGGAACCGAGCATGATATACATCTCAAAACAATTGCATTCAGCTGTCCAGGAGGAAAAGATGTAGGACATTCCTGTCTATGCCTGGGATGTTTTCTTCAATGTGCCATGTGTATCATAATATATCCTGTGCACATATATATATATAAGGCAGACTATGCCACAGGAACAACTGCCAGGACTTTTCAGTCCCCAAAGCACATAAGAATCCTGACCCCGCCCCTTTCAGCAGCCCCTCCCTTCCCTTTGGTTCTTGGCAGCATCTCCTCTCTCCTGCCCTTCCATTCCCCCATCACCCTCTTTACTCATGCCTCTGGGTGCAGGGACATCCGCCTGCCGCTCTTCCAGAGGTTTATGTCCCACTCAGACTGGAGCTACAGGAAGTGGCTGCATGAAAAGCCAGATCTGGCCAGTGACAACAATCGTGGTGCCCATGGTGAATGGGTTACCCTGTCCTTGCTGGAGGAGCACCTAGAGGAGATAGGCAGGGAGAAAGAACTTGTCCGCTGCCACTGTCCCCAGCCAAATCTGGCTCTCTGTAGAGCCACTCCATGAAGCCCTGTTAGGAATAGAGCAGGAGTGACTCTGGAGCTCCCCTGATTCCTGAAGCAGCAAGGACAATGAAGTGGTGGTAAAAGAGGGAGGAATGGGGTGCACTACTGACCATTAAATGGAATAGACCAGTGTTTATTTCACTTAGCAATGGTAATCTCTCCTTCCTGAGCAGATCTGCATCCACTTCTCTCAGGGTTTCCCCCTGCAAGTGTTCTGGAATGCACCATTCTCATTTTTTATATTAGACCTGTCCCACTATTGCTTGATAGTTTGAATCCTGTCAGATTGTGTCTCCTCAGTTGTTTCCAGTGCAAGTGTTCTGACTACTGGTGACCACTTTTTCTTCCTTGTCTGGTCATATTTTTTAATAAAACCCATGACTCTCTATTCCCTGCTATACTTACTGCAGTCAGTGTGTCCTGCACATATATATATATATAAGGCAGACATGCAAGAAGTATGCTTACTTACTGGACCTCTCAGGGGACTTTTATGTGGAGATGACTGGTTTCTCTATTCCAGAGTGACTTACATGTGAGCTGGGTAGTAAGGCAGTCAGCCCTATTAAAGTGATGGCAGTTCTGGGCATATTCAGTAGAGCTCTAGGCAAATTTTTGCCAAATTTTCTGTCAAAACTTGGATGCCTGTAGACTCTTAAATTTAATTTTGGAGACTTTCAAATCCGAATTACCTAGTGAGACAACTGTTTCTTATATCTGTAGTTGATGTAATGGAATTATGCTCTTAACACAATTTGAGTATTGTTTAATTGCCTATATATGAAAATGTGTTTCTTTTCCTTCTGGTTTCATATTATGGGACTTACTATAAACTCAAATAAAAAAAGAAGTGTCCTGAAATCATCTGCATGAAATATTTTATAGCCTATTTTTTTCTTGAACATGTAGGTGATTTGAGAGAGATTTCCAAATACTAGCTGTGGATTATTTAATAACTAGTGCTCATAAAACTGAAGTTTGTTTGTTTTTTTCTAGATGTGCCATCCAGTCCCTATGGAGTGAAAATTCTAGAGTTGTCACAGACTACTGCCAAGGTGTCTTTCAATAAGCCAGACTCACATGGAGGTGTCCCCATTCATCATTATCAAGTAGATGTAAAAGAAATGACTTCAGAGACCTGGAAAATAGTGCGCTCCCATGGAGTTCAAAGTGAGTCTGCAATAAGAGAACTAGATATTTTTAATAATGTTTTGTTAAAAGAATATCAATATGAGTTAAGTCTTTGTTAGTATGACCCATCATTACAACACCAGGGACCATATCTTCAGACAGTATGTGCTTTTGAGTCCTTATAATCTTGTAAAAGCAAATTGACATGATTCTCTAGTTTTGAATATTAAAATATGTATTAAATATGCATTTAATTGAGAAATAATAAAAGGACTACAGCATGCCATTTTTAAATCTGATGATTAATTATTGAGTTTGAACTACTTGGTAAAATTTTACATTCCCATTAGTCTTCATTACATATGTTTCAAAACATAATTATAGAATCTTATATAATAAATGATTGATTAATGCTACAGTAAATATCTTTTTTATGAAATATACATGGTCAAGATGCTAGGCAGATGGAATCAAATCTTAGTCAACCTTCTGCATTACTTTAAAGGCATAAAATATCTATAAAACTCCATAAGCAGCAGAGGAATCTACTGGCATGGGTGTCAGAGTGCTGTTAGAGTCCAGTAGTCCCTAACAGACATACATATCATTAGGTGTTGTTAGCAGGTACTATAGGTTAGAGCAGGGGTTTTCAACCAGGGGTACATGTACCCCAGGGGGTACTTGGAATGGCCTCAGGGGGTACTTGGTAGCGTGCTCACCGATCGGCTGTGGGCTCCCCCCTTCCACTCTCCCCATCCATCTGGCCACCAGAGGAATCTACCATCTGCTGGGGGTACACTGACCCAAAAAGGTTGAAAACTCCTGGGTTAGAGCATCCCTGCAATGATGTGAGGAGGTTGACTAGTTTCCAGCTATCTACAGGTTGCCAGATCACAAATTTGGCCAATACATAAATGTGGGTGCAGACATATAGTATGATTGTTTGAGAGTAAATGTACTTTAAATTATACTTTGTAGTAAATTTACTTTGTAATAAAAGCTGAAAGCAGGATTAGCTCTCTCAAGCTGACTGCCTACAACAGATCCTTTTTCAGTGCCTGTCCAGCCATAAAATAGTGAGAGTGGTTTGCAGAGTAAATGGCTCCCTCAGAATGAAAAAGACTAGGGGAGTAGTAAAGTTATTACACACTTTTCCAGGACTAAATTTACCCTATATTTGAGTGATTTACTATGAAATAAGTTTGTGTATCATGCATGTGCTCCAAATTTACCGTATAGTAAAACTTCCCACACTCTAAATCTCTCTCTCTCTCATACACACACACACACACACACACACACACACACACACAGATTGAAGAATTATGTTCTAGATAATCTCTTTACCTTCAATATTTTAGCAGAACTATAATTATGACATAATACAATGGCTCATTTGTTTATTTTAAAATTATTTGGTGAATTATGCTTATTGTCAGAAATGTCCTAATTAAGATGGCATAACTGTCAATTAAAGCTTCTGATTACCCCAAATTAACACATCATAAAACTTCCACTTTTTGGTGCTGCTTCCTCCCCCTCCAAATTTTTTGAAAATCCTTTGGCCATTTAATGTTTCAAAATGCTGCCAAATCATTAATATACTATGATGCATTGCAATACATTCTCACTTTTGGGGGCAAGAAAAATTCAAGTTTTAAAGATGGTAAGTTTTAAATTAAACTCAAAACTTTGCCAAACTAAGGATCAAAACTTGACCTTTTAACAATTTAAAACAAAGTGTAGAGCTGGTTACAGGTTTTCTGACAGAACATCCCTCAGAAAGCCCAGTGCACTGGAAAAGAATTTGTAGAAGTGTGAAAGGTATGAAAGGGGTAAAATGTGAAACTGTTTTAATTTTTTTATGAAAGTAGGGTTGAAATGTTATATTATGCCTTTTTTCAAAGAAAATTATATATTTCTCTGATTATAAATTTGGAAGACTACGCTTCATAATTTTGACTACAGGTGGAAATACCATAAAATAGGGAGGTGGTATGTTTAAAATTGCAAAATAAAAACATTTTGTGAGATTTTCATCATCTTCAGGATTGTTGATCAAGGAGTTTTAGAAAATTATAAATGGCATAGTGTATCAGAACTAAACTACGGCATGCAGTGCACATGGATATATGTGTTTCTTTTGTCACCATGTATGGTAGTATAATAACATATTTTAAGTTCCTGTCCTTAAAATGTGTATTTACTTCCTAAGCTTTAGCGGAGAAGAAGAAATAGGAGGAAGACTTTTGGCAGTCGATAGTATCACTGGTGGAGGGGTGGCGCTCTACACGAAAAACTGCATTGAATCAAATACAGTAGATTTTTAAACCAATAAGAGAGGTACCATAGACTCTTTGTGGATAGAAACCCTGGGTTTCAATGGAAAAAGTACGTCTGGGGATATATTATCGACCCCCAGACCAGGATGGAAACAGCAAGCTTGAAATGCTAAGGGAATTGAGAAAGGCTGTGACAATAGAAAATGCAGTAAAAACAGGCAACTTCAACTACTAACAAACAGACGTTGTCAATCTAAGATCAGGCTGGATTACAGAGACCAAATTTCTTAATGTTATAAAAGACTGTCCCTGAAGTAGTTAGTCCTGGAACCTACAAGAGGAAAAGCCATTCCTGACCTAGTCATAAGTAGTGCACAGGATAAGTGTTATTGAGCCATTCAGCAGTAGTGACCACAATACAACTGGGAGACAATAAAATCTACCACAGTAGCCTTGAACTTAAAAAAGGGAGACTATACCAAAATGAGGAAGCTAGAAGTTAAATGGGGGCCCTAAAGAAATGAAGAACTTGCAGGTAGCATGGAAATTGCTTAAGAACACTAGCACTAGATTGGAGGCACAAAGCAAATGCATACTGCAAATAAAAATAAATACAAGAAAGCAGATTAAAAAAAAACCAGCATGGCTTAATGGCTGAATTGGAGAGGCAATAAGCAGAAAAAGGCCTTCTTTCAAAAAAATGGAAGTCAGATTCTAATGTACAAAATTAAAAAGAGCATAACCACTGGCAAGGCCAATATGAATCTGTAATAAGACAAGATAAGAGAATTTGAGGAGAAACTTGCTAAAGACACAAAAGGTAACAATAACAATTTCTTTAAATATATTAGAAGCTAAAGACCTGCCAGGGAGTCATTTGGACTTTTGGGTGATCAGAGTGTAAAGGGGTGCTAAAGGATGACATGGCTATTGCTGAGAAACTAAATGTGTTTTTTGCATCTGTCTGCACTGTGGAAGATATGAGGGGAAATTTTGTTACCAGAACTACTCCTGAGCCAAATTGAGGTTTCAGTAGATGAGGTTGTGGAGGAAATTAATAAACTAAACAGTAGCAAATCACCAGGACCTGATGGCATTCATCCTAGGGTTCTGAAGGAGTTCAGTTTGAAAATGCAACCTGTCATTTAAAACAGCCTTGGTACCAGAGGACTGGAGTTTTGCCAGTGTGACTACCATATTTTAATATGGTATAGTCTCTAGATGGAACTACAGGCCAGTGAACCTAACTTGTGTTTCTGGAAAGCTGTCAGAAAGAATAATTAAAAAAAAAAATTGTTCAGCATATGGATGAATATGACTTGTTGGGGAGGAATTAACATGCGTTTGTCAAAGGGAGACTGTGACTTACCAACCTACTGGAGTTCTTTAAGGGTGTCAGTAAGCTGGTGGAACCAGAGTTACCAGAGTGAAATGAGATAGTCCACCTTTAATCTGATAAGTCTTACCAATATCAAAAGTTTTGCCAAACATCAAATCATTTTTTTCATAATGGGATCAACTTTCAGAACAGCCATGACTGTATACTACTATACTGTGTACAAACTACTGCTTGAGAGAAATCTGTAGAAGTTCTTTTCAGATACTGTGACAGAGAAAATGTCCTTGCCTCTCACAGAAATAAAGCATAAGAAGTTTTAAAGTCTGCTATAATGCAACAGTAAATGCAGGCATCAAATTAGGTACAAATAGTTAAAGTGCATTAGCAAATGTCTGGATGTATTAAAGTGCATTAACACTCTGTGTGTGTGTGTGTGTGTGTGTGTGTGTGTGTGTGTGTGTGCGCACTAACTTGGGACTAACTGGAGTCACAAGTCATTCCACACAAACAGCATTAATTTCCTTTAATGCCTGTACATGTAGACGCCTGCCTAAACCTGCTTAATGTGCATTAAGCTAATGCACATTAAATTCAGGTCTGCTTCAGTGCATGTTTAGATATTCCCGGTGTGTAATTAAAGTGTGGAACTCATTGACACCAGATGTTGTGGAAACTGACAGTTTAGCTAGATTCAAAAGGGAACAGGACAAATTCTTGGAGAAAAGGTGCTTCAGTAGCTATTGAGCATGGGAATTAGGGATACAGCCTCTGAATCAGACATTCCTAAACCTTAAATCCTGGAGGCTGCAGGTGAGAGAGGAACAGTGAAAAAGAAACCCTGGTTATACCCAGTTCAGTCTTCCTTTCAGCATCCGCTGTCTGGCACTGTAGGCACATCTACACATGCTTTAATAAGTCTTTTCTAATGTGCATTACATTTAGTACCTCCAATGTGGGCATTAGGCTGTGCTAATATGCAGTAGGACATTTGCATGCTTTTTTAGTGATGCTTAATATACAGTAACCTATTTTACTGCACATTAGCGTAATGTCAGTTTTTTACGTGACACTTTAATGAACATTATAATAGTCTACTACACAGTAAAGTGCACATGTAGACATGCCCTGTGTGATGCAGAATACTGGGCATGGTGATGGACCTATGATCCAACCCAGTAAATGGCAGTTCTTACGTTCTTATATTATTAATAACTAGATTGTTCAATTCAAAGTAAGGATGCAAGGAAGAGGAAAAAAATGTAGCTTTTAGCCATGTATCATGATAGTTTTCCATTTCTCTTGATAACTTAGTTTGAATTTTTTGGTTTCTCTTAATCAAAGGGTATACAGAAATTATTACATAACAAGAACAGTCAAAACATTATTGTGGTTTTTTTTTGGTGGGGGTGGTATCAGTACTGACTGGAGTTATTTTCCTGCCAACATTCACTCAGTTTGATTTTGAAATACTCTCTTAATATTGCACTTTGATTTATATATTTTAATTTAGGATTTGTTATTTTATTCATTGCTCCTGTACAATCTGTTTTAATTTCACATTAGTTAACTGTGAAGCTGGAGAATATCCTGGGAAGTACAAATACTCAATGGGCTTCTGTGATCAATGCTTTTTGTGACTAGTTTCCAAAATACCTTGAATCAGAATGGGCATAGCTCAGTCTCCTTGACCTCAACTCCACTGTAGTTTTCTCTGAATGAACTGCAAAACTATCTCCTCTTCCTGTTGTTTGTGGCTCCCGTTGGTGTCAATATTTGTATTTCTCCTTTTCTCCATAGATTTTTATCACTTTTCCCTGTATTGTTCTTTTCTCTCCTTTCCAATGTACACTTCCCCCTGGTGTTTTACCCCCACATCTCTCTCCATTCCCTTGTGAGAGTTTGCCCCACACTTCAACTCTGAGATGTCACAGTGAAAAAATGGCATGTGGCCTGCATATGTTAGAGATAGAAAATACTAGGTAGATCACTCTACCAAAGAGCAAAACCTTGGAACACCTCCATGTAAGTCCTGAAGCATTACCTTTGAATCTCAAATACATTTTGTAGTTTATAAGTAGGTGAAAAACAAAAATGCTTTCCTTATTAAGAAGAATGGTAAGTGTAGCATTAAAAATTCATCAGGGACCATAATTAATATAGTATAATAAATTAAATCAGCGTTTTTTTCCACAGCAAATCAAGACTTTCAATAAGGATTTTTTGGGTAAAAAATAAATACACTGTGAACTTTTAAATCTATTTTGAAATGTTTATACTACTGTAACATTTCATATATCACTGCTTCTTAGACACAAGGGGGGAACCCAACCATATGCGCAGCTTTTTCAGCTTGTACTATACAGACTGACATCTTTTTTGTAAATTGATGTAGAGGATAATGTACTTGAAAACCTGTTGTTTTTTACGGTAAAATACCATAGGCACAAACAAACAAAACCATTGAAGTGCTACCAGAAACAAGCAAACCAAAAAAACCATACTCACCTGCTCTAGGAGGGAGAAGAATCCAACCATGCGAGGGTTACCAAAAACCTTTTGTCTTCTATACCAACTATAGTGAGAGCCAGTGTAAAGACTTAGGTTTTAAGTAAAGACTACTCTTATGTGCAGTCTGTTACCACACATTTTCTAAAAGTCTTTTTACACTTACCTGTGTTAGTTTTTATCCTGTTTACAGAGCTATGGCAGGTAAGGTTGAGAGAACACTTCCATTTAAACCATTATTTTCAATTGCTTAATGCTTTTTTTTTCAAAACTACTTTTTCTCAGCCTCTAAAGCCTTTTTACTTCACTTTTTTCATTCTATTGGGAAACTCATAAAAGTTGAGACACCTCTTTCAATTTGAGTTTGTTGAATGAACATAATGTAACTTAATAATTTTAGGCATGTGTGAGAGAGAGAGAATTATGTGTGAATAATTCAGAACCAGTTTTCTTGTAAGGCTTCAGACTTACTTATCTGAGTGCTCCTCAGTAGAGAAAACATACTTTGTCCCTACATGCAGAAGTTTTTTATTTAACATTGTGACACTGTGGATGCTTGACAAGAAAACCAAAATCAGAGTATATACTACCACTGCTGTGTGTTTTTTATAGTTTCTGCTGTGTAAAACAGTTTTACACTGTGTACAAGCACCTCTCTCATGCTTGGCTAGCTTTTAAAGTAGCCATTGTCAAATAATTATTAGTCAGAACTCTTTGATGAGAAACAGACTTTAAAGATGAACAATGCATTAGTTACCTTAAGCAATAAGCATTTGCCTTGTCTCTCTTACTGGGATAGGGAACAATAGTGGCAGCTATAATCCATTCATTGCCTTTGTAGACAGTGGGCGAGTTTAAACATGACACTGTGTCACTCTAGCGACACTCTCCCTTGGTATAATGTAACACTTTGGCAACATAGGGACTAAAAAATAATTCTAAACCACCAGCACAGCAGAGTAACTACCTCAGAAAGAAAGTACTAAATGACAGTGCAGTAACAACGGCACTGTAGGAGTATTGTAGATGTGTCCAGTGATACTAATTGGGGGTGTATTATTTGATATGAGGGGCATCTCTGGGCTGGGTATTTTACATATTACACCTGGGACTACTACAGCCAGGGCAGGTACCATTAACATGGCTGTATTATAACTGCTCCATACCACTGGAAGTCCTGGTTGCTCAGTACTGTTGAAATGTAAGTACATAAGCATGGACTTAATAGCATTACTTTAGCTACTAGCATTGGAAAATCTTAGTCCTCAGGCACTTGCTTTATCTAGCCATAGAACTATTACACTGTAGAAGTAAAACCCACTGGGACCTGTTCTGCCTTTGTTTTTTTCATTTACCAAGTACTGCCCATGTTTGCTGTCTTTCATAGAGAAGGGCATAATACTTGCAAAGGACTATATACGTCACAATCAACACCTTATATTCCACGAAGAGAACACTGGGAACCCAGCAGAGATCACAGAACACAGGCATCACATACCACACTCAGTAATTGAGCTATTATACTTTACCACTATTTCAGTCTCAAAATAGTTTCAACGTGATTGTCAGAGTCTAACAGCAGCTGGGTCTTTAAAAAAAATCACTGAATTATAAACTAATGACAGATGTGCTTTCTTAATCAAAAGAAACAGCTGCTTTCTTCAATTTGTCATCATCACCTATGCCTTGTGCTGGCTGAAGCTCAATCCAGACTCTGTCATCCATCCATGCCCCCAAGTTAGGCACTGAACCATATTTTCTAGATTGAATGAAAGGGAGATGCAGTTATATATTGGGCTCTTGAGTAACCCTCTTAGGAGTTCCATCTGTATGTTGAACAGGAAGGAAGATAGTATGGAAGATTTTAGAACCTCATTCTTGAGAGCTCTTTTGGAAGAGGTACAATTGTCCATAATGACCCAGTGAGATGTTTGAAAGAAAATAATAGATTCACAGAAGAGTCATCAATCTGTTATGTTCACTGGTATTGAAGGCAGCTGATAGATCTAGAAATACCAACATGGACATCTGCCATGAGATGCCCCTCATAAATACGCTGGCCACAGATGCCACTCAGATCATCAGCTATCACCAGGAAAGATAAGATAAGCAACCAATGTACTATCTGTTTAATAGCCATGTATCTATCCAAATTTATAAGGATTAGGCAGGTCAAAAGCATGGAGGTACTGTGAGTGTTGTTTGCCCTAGCCTTCTACACAGTTATACCCAGAAAGGGAAGGTGTGAGTACCTACTTGGTAAGTGACATTGTCAGCATCAAGTAAAGGATGCATGTTTGCTGCCTTCAACAAAAGCAACAGCCTGCCCTTTTTGATGGGCTCCACGTGTTGGACACTCAGGGTCTTCCCCATTGGCTTTCACATGCCAGCAGTGGCATGAATAAAATGTAAAGACTGTGAGAGAGATTTTTTTTCTCCCACTGCTCCCTGTTTCTCTGTCTGAAACACTAGTGGAGAAGAAAACAAACTGTTTCCTGAAGTTCCCACTGTACCAGAGTGGAATAAGGTAGTCTACCTTTAATCTGGTAAGTCTTGCCAGTAAAATAACAAACCATTTCTTCACAATGGGAGCAACTTTCAGACCAGCTACCCAGCCAAGACTGTATACTACTATACTATGTACCAGACAAACTATTGCCTGAGAATTGAAGTTATTTTCAGATACTGTGAGAGAAAAGTAACTGTCCTTGCTTCTCACAGAAGTAAAGCATAAAAATCTTAAAAGTCTGCTACAATGTATAAGCCCCAGCATGAGAATGTCAGCAGCACTGCTCTCCTTTTCACTACAGCTTCATTTGTTAAAGTTCATTTGTAAACCAGGGTAATTTGTAAGAGCGAAGCAAGTAAACTCTAAATTAATGGTGGAGATGAAATAGCGTGTTGAAATTTTGCTATCCAGAAAAGAAATGTTGCTGTCCAGTTACAGAAAGGAGTCTTTCAATTCCCCCAGCTCCCCAAATAAGAGCCAAGGTGCAAATGCTATTTGTAAATCTACCTTTCTTAAAAGAAATTCTCTAGTGTTGAATTATAGGAGGGGGGGAACCCCCTTTTTTTTTCTAAAGTGCTAAGCATATTTTGCAAGACAGTGGTTCTGACCCTTTCTTCCCAGATAGATCCAAACATAGTGGTAACTATTTTAAGTGACAACAAAACAGTCAGGAAGAAAATGAAAAAAACAAATAATTCCTAGCACAATTGTGGCACAATCTATATTTAATCATTACTGTATTTAGACTGAAGCTCTTTTGGGTAGGAATTACATCTGTGTGCCTGTCCAAATGTGGGCTTGATCTTGGTTGAGGTTTCTAGATGCTACCATAAAACAAATAAATAATACAGACAATATTTTTAACTTAATATCAATATATTTTAATGGAAACCACAGGAACATAAAGGGAGTTGCTTATTGACTCTAGTCTCTGGCTAGTTACAGACATTCAAAAAGCCTGAGGCAGAATCGATTTAAGTTGCATGGTTTTCTTTAAGTGGCATAATTTAGATTGGTCATGAACAGAACACACCTTTGTGCTAGGGGGTGAAAATCTTAGACCATGTTCTGCCATTTTTAAACCAGTCTGTGTGTGCCAAACTGCTCTTCTGTTTTGGATATAGACCAATTTACAGTTTTACACCAATAAAAGTGTAATGTTTATACCTGGCCTCTGGTTCAGGCTTCACAATAAGTACTACTTGAAATGTAATCTGAATTAGAAAACCTAATGTAGTAAATTATCTTGTTCTTTTAGATATATTAGCCACTGTACTCTTTAGCCATGGGGTGTTTTTCTCTTGATCTGCAGTGCAATAAAGTCTCCATCTACTTTCTGCAAAAGAATACTTCCACTTTAGAGTCAGTCATTTGGAATCAATTTATACATAGAGTATAATTCATAGAATCCACTTTTTGTTACTCTCGTTATTAGTCTTAGTAGTAGAATAGTACCTAAGGACCCCAATCAGAAATTGGGCCCCATTGTGCTAAACACTGTATCGATTTTTATTTAAAAGGAAGCCCCTGAACCAACTGGAGATTTTTAAAAAGTAAGTATTCTTCACTTGATAAAAATTTTGTTTTTCTTTGATCAATTAAACCAAAGTTTGGTAAGTCAAGTAATCTATGTATCTCACATTTACTCGTCGTAAGACAGTAAAGTAAAAAAAAAGTCCAGGATCTAATTTTATGTATTTTTTTTCTACTTACGTAGCCATTTACAGTTGTGCAAAGGGGATATAAAGCTGAATGGTAGAGTTTTATAGGCCTTTCCCCTTTGATACAAGTGACTAGAAAAAGTAGAAAATGAAGGTGAACCAGGCCCCTTATTTCATAGCATTTCACATCACCTTGCCAGGAACTTCAAATGACTCTACCAAGCACAGTGTATACAGCAGTGAAAATTGGCCAATGTCCTGGTGCTTCCCTAATAATCCAACGTAAACCATTGGAGAGGGAATAGTGATGTTTTAAAATATTTCTATTTTCAATATCAAATGTTACTTGAAGTCCTTAGCAGGCCTCAGAAACCAATTTGCAAGGGATACAAAAGCACCCAGGGGGCTTCGGCCACAGCCACCTGCAACATGTGCAGGGAACTCATGCTTCAGCAGCAGCCCCCGTGTGAGGAGGGTGAGTGCTTGGCATCTGCCACTCACTCACCCAGGGCACCAAAGTTCCTAGTTATACCTCTGGTCTTTAGTATTAGGAATGTTAGGCTTAGATATATATAATTGGCACTCTGAAGTCAATTCAAGGAGATGATTCTACCATTTTAGTGACAGTGATGGGGTTCCTTGCCATGCTTCAGGGGACTTTAAGGGTCCCTATACAAGTGCTCAAGATTAAGGGGGCATTTTAATTAAAGCAGTTCCCAGGGAGCTGTTCTAATTAAAATGCTGCAGCATCACATGTATTAAGCCCCTGCAGTTTAAGAAAATGGCTGCAGGATGCTTTAAATAATCTGATGCGCTTTAGTTAAAGCACCTCAGTGACCATGTTTAAACGCACAGGAGTTTATATATATGACTCTGTGGCAATGCTAGAACATTATAATTAGAATGGAGCAGACTCAGTTAATTGATTCTGCTTCAACATGTTCTAATTAGTACGCATCAGAGCATGTATATAGGCACATTAAGCGGGTTTCTTTAATGTGATTAAAGAAAAACAAGGCAATTATATTCATTGAATATGCCTTTTATTCTTAATGGTTATGAGCGTAGAAAGTTGAGGAGACAGATATTGACTGCCATTTGAACAGAACAAGCAATTGTGTTTTTATTTCTCAGAACCTCAAGGAAAGTGGAAAGTATACCTCTCATGCGTGGCTGGATTGGAAATTAGCTGTTGTCACTCTTTCATTGATTTAGCACCATCAGAGGTTCATGTTAATAACACCTTCAGTTTGTGAGCATATACTTTATTTAATGCATATGCAGATACTTAAAAATGTTTCTCAGAACACAGCTGTATACAGATCTTCATTTGTAGACAGAACACCTTTGTTTTTTTCTTGTGTCAGTATGTACCGTAAATAAATTAAATATGTGAGAGTTTGTTTTCTTAAGGAAAAGGTCATGTCTGTACCAAATTGGTATTTTATTCAAAGGATTTTGTTCTTTGAGATGCCAGCTGATTATTCATTATCATAATTCTTCAAGTTCACAAGTACAAAAACGACATGCATCTTAAGTTTTAGTAAAAGTTCAAGTAGTTGTTTGTGATAAAATATAAAATATATATGAACAACAACAATTCTTATATCTAAAGTAATTTGTGGATATTGTTTGCAATGCAGTCTACTAGAGTGTAAAAAGAAGAGAGGAATTAAATCTTTAATTTATTTTAAACTGTTTAATCTCATGTAATCATTAGTGTTTATCTTTGTAAACTTGTGGCAGATGTGGAATACATAGCAGTAGACTGGAGAAGGGCAAGTGCAGTTCTTTTTTTTGAAAGAGAGAACCCAGGAAATTATAACCAGTCAGCCTGACTACTGAACCCTGGAAAGATTCTGGAAGAAATTTTTAAATAATCAGTTTACAACAAGGTGTCAAACACATAGCTTATGAGCCAGATCCAACCCAGAGAACCATTGCATCTTCCCCAATGTGCTACCAGAAATGCATGCCTTTGGTTCCTGGCATCAT
The DNA here is from genome assembly GCF_001723895.1 of Crocodylus porosus. Taxonomy (NCBI): domain Eukaryota; kingdom Metazoa; phylum Chordata; order Crocodylia; family Crocodylidae; genus Crocodylus; species Crocodylus porosus. The sequence continues at coordinate 28,171,889 of NW_017728906.1, forward strand.
ACACCCCTAGCTCCATTGTCCTGTCTAGGAGTGTGTAACTCTGGTCAATTGGTAGTGTCAGGGGTGTTCAGCAGTGTAAAACTGAAGGTGTGTGGTGACTTGGAACCTCATTCAGACAGCCCAGCCCAGACCCCCACTGCTGCCCAAACATATCCCCCAGATCCTGAATTTCATATCCAATCCAGGCCTGGAGTGAGTTTAACACTCCAGTCTGATTTACAAGCATTCCAAGGATGATGATATGATTTAAAAAAACAACAACCAACCAACATTGATTTCTCAAGATAAATTGTGTCATACAGCCAGTTTCCTTCTGTGACAGAGTAACTATCTCGTGTGTGTGTGTGTGTGTGTGTGTGTGTGTGTGTGTGTGTGGCAAGGAGGAGTACATTAAATCTATTTTAACTTTACTAGATCCTTTTACACTGTCTTGCATAACATTCTTAAACGCAAATACAAGTGTGCTCTAAATGAAATCACCATAAGATGGTTTCACACATGTTTGAAAAATCATACCCACAAGAAGCTATAAAAATATGTTGTAAAACTGGAAGGGTATTTTAGCTGTGGCTCTTCAGTGTTCTGTTGTATTTTTGGTTCTGTTTAATATGTTTGTTTTTTTTATCTAAAAGGATGATGGAATTAAGAACAAACATATAAAATGTGCTGGAACTACCAATTTTCAGAGGGTTTCCAAGCACTAAGGAGACAGGATCATAATTCAAAATATTCTTGATAAACTGTAGAAGTAGTCTGAAATCAAGATGAAATTCAAGAAGAGTAAGTACAAAGTGTTACACTTAAATAAGAGAAATAAAATGCACAAATACATTTGAGGTATTGAGGTCTCTTCCAGCTTACAAGTTTATGGTTCTTTGTTTCTATTATCTACTTGTTTCTATTATCTACTACATAAAAAAGGGATTTGTTGTCAACAGATGGCTACAAATGGTTTCAAAGGGTGACAGCCACATTTACCTTAAAAATAATGTATTAAGGAATATATAATTATATAACTATATCTATCAATCGATCAGTAGATAGATAGATATAGATATAAAGTAAAAAGACTTCAGTCATGCTGTAAATTAAACAATTCATTAAATATAACTTTTTTTTACAGACTGTTGCTCAAGTTTCAAATGCTATAGCTAATTTTACCTATCTTGAAAACATACTTAATATACCATCTCTTTTGAGTGACTGGGACTCAGGTCTGAAAAAAACGAATTCCCTGCAACTTCAAGTTCAAATCCCAGTATGTTCAATTCATACTTCTATTCTTCCATAGTTGGTACATTAAATTTAATGTATTTTTGTGAGTACAGTTGGTTAAATGAGTTATTAAAAACAAAGTCCTATTTGTTCAAGGTACACATTTATTAAACTTTCCTAGACATGTCTTAAAAAAGGAGGAATTTGCTTTTATCCAAAACGTATTGTTCCCACTGTTGTGCTGTGCCTGGAGCTTATCCTCCTATCAGATGTATGAAAATTCCATTTAAGTAAATAGTAATTGTGCATTTGCAAGTGATGGGAGAATTAAACTCGTAAAGTAGTCCACATAGCTGCTGCCTTTCCACTCTAGAGCTACGTGAACCTGGCAGAGAAAGCATACATAAAATGTACAAATCTTTATGGGATAGTTCTGTGCATTAACATAATATTACTTCATTTTCTATTTAACTTTATTAAAATATATATTTTGTTCCAGAATATCACTATTAAAAAAGCAGTAATTCTTTTGTGCCATTCAAGCTTTTAGGTAAAGCATTGGGCTTAGCCTTAGTATGCTGAACCAAAAGGTTTAGACTACTTGACAGGTGTCTTATAATTCAAATAGATATGCCCTCTGAGGTCTCAACCTCTCAGTATATGAAAAACACATTATCATAAGATGTACTATGTTGTATTGAAATCTAACAGTTGGTATCAAAGCATTTTCAAAGTGAAGCCGTCCAGTGTTTGACTATTTATCAGTGAGGGAATCTGAATGACCTATTTATTCAATGAAAGCACACTGAAGGAAAAAAAAAGTCATCAACAGAGATATGCAATTCATTAGTGCCCTTTCCCTTCGATAGTCATCTTATCACTTTCTGAAGACTGGTCTCTATTTATTTATTTATTTGTTTATTTATTAGATTTGTATATCACCGTTCCCAATGAGGTTGTGGTAAATTGGAAACTTTAATTTTAAATGTTCTAAAATTACTGATCAATTGTGGAACTTTAACTTTAAGCTCTACTACTTCTTCCCTCGCTTGTCTCATCAAAATGGGGGTCGCTGTTGTGGATCCTGGCTCTCCACAGGGTTTGGTCAATTTGTTCATTGTCTTCTTCCAACTCCTTCTGTCTCATGTGCATCCCATGGAATTTATATACTTGAACATGTGAATTACCTTCATATTTATCTAATATCATTAGCCAGTTCACCAAGGTGTCCAACAAAGCCTGGACATTAATTACAAATTCCTGAGTCTTGTTCACTGTAATTTTAATGCCTAACATATCTCTGCTAAGCTCCACATTAGAGAAACTAAGTCTTCTATCTGCCCCTTCTTGCCTCAGAAACCTCCATCTTATATGCCAAAGGGTTCCTTGATTTTTGTAGTTTTTTGATGGCCTCCAAAACAGAAGGGAGTTAAAGTTGTTCCAAACCATAAAGAAGGATCTAAAGTAATTCCATTATTTCTGTAAGGTTCTGAGCAATTCTAAGAACTAAAAGTGAACAAAATGTTGCAAAATAGCAGGAGCCTGTCAGACTCGTATCTGCTTGGTCCACAGCACACCTGGCTGGAAAGGTTGATTTTATGTTTAGATTGTAAAGAAAAGCCCTAAGCTAAATTATGTAGATGACGTAAGGCATTTGGAAGGCCAGTGGGTTGAGTTATATAGAACACCTATGAGTAAAGGGAATGCCAAAATGAAATGTATCAGAAGGCATTTATACAGAATTTAAATTCTCAGGTGGAAGGAAGTGCGTATACTTATCATTTCTCAAGGCATTTTGTTCACCTTTGAAAGTGAAGACAGCTCAGGTAATGCATTTCATACATACAAGCAAATCCAGTGTTATGAAGATACAAGTATTCACAATGTGTGCACTCCTGTAGTTTGTAATTTTGTGTCTGCAACTGCATTTGATAGAATGTGCCATTTTCTCTGATTAATACTATGCTCCTTTTTAAAAGAAGCATTAAGTATATTGGAAACATCTAGAAACATTTACAGAAGGGGTTCCCCCCAAATGAAATATGTAACAAATCTGCTTAAGCAAAGAAATGATTATTTAAAATAAATTCCCCTGCATAGATATTATTACCACTACTGCAAGTTTATATTTTCCCTACTATACTTTGCTAGTACATATTTAGACCTCTTTTAGGGTGTATGTGATTACTATGAAGTAAGCTATTGTTGTTTATATATTCACAGTGGTATGCTGATCTGATCTGAGCGACTTGCTGATTTGGTTCCTGTGTTTTAATCTCATTAAGAAAAGGGTTGTGTAATATAATATTGGCTTTGAATAACTGATAAATAGGAAGCATAGTCTAGCTGCAGATTTTGCCTTTCAAAGCAGTATTCATCTGCATCTATTTTACATTTCCAATCTCTATAAAAAGTAAAGTACACATACAGAATATTTATGCTACACAAGCTGTTGCAAAATTTTGTAATAAAAAATAGTGAAACATTTTCTGGAGGATGTATACTGTGTAAGCAAATGCTTTTTAAAATGATTCAGTGACATGGAATTTCTGAGGTTTCCTCACTACTACTAATACTTCCCAGTTGGGGAAAGATGGAAGTAATGATATAATTACGCGTTCCTCTGTTGCAGTCCCAACATCAGTAAATGCACCAGCTTCTTATCAGCTCTCTGCCCTTTTTCCTAAGTAGAAGTATTAAGAAATGGAAGTGTAATCTAACTGTCCACACCTCCACCAGTTCAGGCTGGGGCCTCACAACATATGAACATAACAAATGCCATACAGAGTCAGATGAATGGTCCATCTAGCTCAGTATCTTGTCTCTCACAGCAGTAGGAGTGGATGCTTTAGAGGCACAACATTGAACTGGATATACATCAAGTGATCTATCACCTATCCATTACTCTCCCTAGTATCCACCATTATTGGTTTAGAAATACCTGAGGAAACATCTCCAAACATTCTGCTCCACAGCTATTAATAGCTCCAGTATCCATGAATTTGTCTAGTCTCTTTTTGAATGTGTCTGTGCTATCTGCCTCCATGACCCTCTCTGTGAATGAACTACACAACTTAACTATATGTTGCATAAAAAGTACTTTCTCTTATTAGATTTAAACTGTCTTGTACTAGTTTCAATGGGTGCCTCCTAGCCTAGTTCTAGTATTCTGGGACTGAGTGAATAACAGTTCCCAGATAACTTTGTCCCCCATCCTTGACGCTTTATAGACCTTTATCATATTGCCCCTCAGCCTTCTCCTTTCCAAACTAAAGAGTCCTAGCATTTTTAGACTCTCCTAGTACGGTAACTACTCTATACCCCTGATCATTTGGGTTGCCCTTCTCTATACCTTTTCTAATCTACTCCATCCTTTTTGAGATGCAGAGACCAGAACTGCACACAGTATTCAAAATATGGGCAAATGTGTCTTGATGATATTCTCTGTTTTGTTTCCAGTTCCCTTAATAATGCCCAATATTTTATTGGCTTTTTTGGTCACCACATTGAATTGACCTTTTTAGACAACTGTCTACAATGACTTGAAGATCTCTTTCCTGAGTTATACCTTCTTTGGCAATCCCTCACAGTTGAGAATGATTGTCTTCCATTATATCTGTGTGTCCAAAGATGGCTAATGAGGACTTTCCAGCATCAACAGACTCTACTGCAGCTTGGACATATGTTTCGCTGTGGGGTAGGTGGTGCTGGATGCTTTATTTTGTCCATGCCATGCTTTTCCTGCCACTCCTGCTTTTCCATCTGTTGTTGTCATGAGGTTTCAAAGTATTGAGATCCCTGCAGCAGGCTCTCCCTCCATTTGGGGTGGTCTTGGGCAATAATCTCCCATTAGTTAACATTGGTGTTCAATTTTTTAAACTTGACCTTGAGGACATGTCTGAAGCACTTTCTGTGCCCTCTTGTTGAGTGTATGTATTGGCTGAGCTGGGAGAATAAAACTTGCTTTGGGATTCTGGAGTTGGACATATGAGTTGCATGGCCAACCCAACAAAGTTGATGTTGAATTATTATTACCTCAGTACTTGTGATGTTTGCTTGCAGGAGGACACTAACTGGTACATATGTCTTCCCACTGGAATTGGAGGATCTTCTGTAGGCAGGGTTGATGGTACTTCTCCAACAATTTTAGCTGCCTTCTGTACATTGTCTGTGTCTCAGATCTGTACAAGTTAGATGAGTTGGTGTCATTTTGCCAAGCACAAAAGGCCTTGTACTTACTATAAATCAACACTTGGATCTCCTGGTGCTTCTTATCAAGCCAGTCTTGATGTTTCATGGTAAAGATTCTAAATGTCTCTTCACAGATATAAATGATGATGGCCTTGAGGATGCCCCACATGCTGCTGACCTTCTTCCATTGATGTTGAATGGGATTTACCAGTTTTTGGTTCAGGCATTAGTGAAAGAGGTCTCACTTGCTTGGGTCCCTGAGGGTTGCAACATTAATCTTGATCTTCTGTTGGCATTGCTTCTGCTGTACCCATAATTTGGGAGCCAGTTTGAGTGACATAACTGAGTGGATGAGTAGATGATCAGTCCAGCAATCATCAGCTCCTAACATAGCTTGGGTGGACATCTTTGTAATCCTGGGCACAAAAGATGACATAGTCTTTCAGGTGCCAATATTTAGGTTGGTGGTGTTGCCATGATATCTTGTGCCTGTTTTTCTGCTGGAACAAGGTGTTGCTGATGGTGAGTCCATGTTCCGCACATTTGGTCAAAAGAAGGAAGCCACTGGAGTTGATCTTTCCTACTCCCTCTTTGCCACTGGTTCTGTTCCAGAGGCTTGAGTCCCTTACAGCTCTAGCATTGAAATTGTTAAAAAAAAATAAGTCTGTCTTTGTCTGAAATGTCAGAAATGACTTGTTCAAGGTTGGCATACAATTCCTCCTTGGTTTCATTGACAGCATCAAGAGCTGGGACACATGGGCTTATGATATAGGCATATTGGCTCTGTACCAGTTTAAGACTGAAAGTCATGAGGAGCTCATTAAATATAATGGGGAACTCACTGAGTTAGTTTATGAGTTCATTCTTGATGGTAAAACCAACTCCTTGTAGTCAGTGTTCTCCTTCCTGTTTACCTTTCCAGAAGGAGATATAGCTTCCTCCATGTTTTTTGAGTTGCCTATCTCCTGCTTGCAAGGTCTCACTCAGTGTAGCTACAAAGATGTTATCACCTGAGTTCTCAGGCTACAATTGCAGTGCAGCACTCTGGGCATTCACTGTTAGAGTTGTCAATGAGGGTCCCGAAGTTCCAGGTCTCAAAAATGATGGTGGGTCTTCACTAGTATTTTCAACCATAGTAAAGGCTATCCCACTGGATGTGGTTATCCAGTAAGGAAGAAATACAGAATACTGTATTAGGCTAAGTTTAGGGCACCTTTCTGCCCCCCTCCCCATGTGCGGTGAGCAGAGCTGATCCTGAAGAGATCTGCTCAGTCACAGTTAAAGCTGCTGAATCTCATTCCTGTCTCATCCAAGTTCTAGACAATCTTCTTGTAACTGCCAACTTCATGCCAATTCATGACTAGGAGCTTCCAGACCTGATAATCCTGCTTATATCATCATTAGCTGGTCAACAAAGAGATTAAGGAATGTGCTGGAAACGCTGTTTTCATGGAAACCACCTGTGTGTGACTGCTTTAATTGTGGACAAGCTGCTGCACATCAGCTTCCACATGGCTCTTGACAGAACAGGACAATCTAATGGCAAGGAGGCCAAGACAACTGGGGATCTTGTTCCACTGCAGCTTTCATCCACCTTGACAGCCACTGAGATTTTAACATCTTCTTTCATATACTCCACCATTGAGGACTTATAGATTGATGCTCACAGGCTGGGAAGGCTTATTACAGTGAAGACCAGGGATCCTGGTTTTCTCTGATTAAAAAAAAAAATCCAAATTTTTCCGTGATTAAAATGAAACACATCTATCTATCTATCTAGCATCTGTCTATCTATTAGTGGTGTTGCATTTTAATCATGGAAAAATGTGGATTTGGGGGGTTTTATTAAATCTGAAATTTGGGGATTTTCTTTATCGGAGAAAACCAAGATCCCCTGGTAATGACCTGTATTTGCCATATCACAGCACCATCAAAGGATATATGTGGCTTTTCAGGAGGGAAAGCATTGCTTCTGCTGTCTTCACCACATTCTGGTGATTCTGCCACTCCTTGGTCCGCAACCGCTTATTCGTCAGAGTTACCCCTACTTATTTCACGGTTAACCTTCCCTGAAGGTCATTCCACTATTTGAGTCATACCAGTTAGTTCAGAACCACCATTCTGTATTCCTCTTCATAGGGTCGTCTCAAGGTCTTTACATCATTTATGACACATTATACATCTACTTTGACATCTTGAACAGGACTGTAGTGCTGCAAATGCCTTGTGTAGGTTCTCTGTTAAAAGTGATTCTTCCTTTCACAACCTGATTTCAGTCTATTTTGCATACCTGCTTGGGAGAAAAGGACAACCCGTGTGGCCTAATTTATACTTGCTGGTTGTTCATGCCTGGAAAGAAATAGCAGTAGTGTCCAGCAGACTGTTATGTGCCTGCCCACTCTAACATAGAGGCACAGGGGTAGAGTCTTGCCATGCCTATCCTGAGGGCACCTGCTTGAACAGGGGTGTTTGCTGCACCAGTTTAGAGTGTAGGTGCAAGGTACATACTGGATGAAGAAAAGAACTCTGAGGCATAATCCAATTATCCAGTCTGCTCCTGGATCAGAGGAAGCCTCATACTTGAGACATGATTAATCCATTAGTGTTAATGAGAGTTACACTCTTAAAAATCTAAGCAACCGGATAATAGTCCAGTCAAAATAAGTTTACAGATGCATGCAATTAGAGTTAACTTTTACTGGTTTCAGAGTAGCTGAGTGGATTAGAATTGTTTCCCTGTTTGAGAGACTGAGCAAATGTAATAAATAATTCAACATACCCCAAAAGCATATTTGCATTTAAAGCATAGAAATGAAACAAGCCTTGTATTATAAAACATAATTCCAATATATAAAATGGAGGAAGATGCTGAGATTTCTTTTGTGTTGTTCTGTTCCTTTCTGTTAGTATGCAGTGTTTTAACAAAATAGCGTGATGTCAGAATTTTAAACAAACTTCTAGCTGAGATTTCGGGTTTTGTAACATGAATTGATTTATCTACCAGAATTCTTCAATTCTTTGGGCACATAGATGTAAATTTGCATATTTTAAGGCAGACCTTCCTGAGGCTTGGCATGGACAATTCCTAAATTGTGACTTTTTGTGCAGACTTTAAAAAGTAATGACCTGGGTCAATTTCCCAAGACTTTCAAGGCCAGCTAATTAAGAAAGAAGCTTCCTTGCTTGACCTTTTATATCTTGAAGAAAGTGACAATTCCATGCTATCGTTATAGATTAAGAAAATGAGAATTATATAAAATGTATTAAACAAAGGCATTGCAAGTTATCAAAAGAAAAAAAAAGAGCAGTGGGAATACTACTGATCTTGTATTAGGGTAACTTCAGTCTGCTCCATGGATATTAGTAACCCTTAATGTTACCATTAAGACATGTTCTAACATGTCTCACAGCACGTTCTAACTTTAACACCATGTGACACTCTATAGATTTATTATGGTCTAAATATTACGTGTAACATCACCCTTAGAGACTGCTTGTGTGACTTGGAGCCAAATGTTTTGTCTACATTTCCCATCTGTAAAATAGGAACAGTAGTATTTCCCTACTCTACAGGTGTTTTTTGAGTATAAATATGTTAACAATTCTGATATGCTCAACAGTTTGACCAGGAATTATTATAATTATTATTATAATTATTAGTTTTAAATTTTAGTGGCATCAGCTTTCACTGAATTTTTGTAATGAATAAATAATCTCATTTTCCATTCCCAGAGGCTACATTTCCCAGAACTGATGTGTAATTTAAATTTTTGCCAGTGACACATCTACTCACATAAATTTATATATAATTTCAAGTAGTTTTTTGCTCTGCTAAATTTTTGTGCCCAATGGGATTATTTTCACCTTCCAAGGAAACTGCCTTGAAATAAAAATAAGAAAAGAATAAACTCCTTGAATATTGTATCTGGAAAATAACACTATTCAAATAATGGAAGATATATTTAATGATATATTTGAAGTTTAGATTATATTTCTTATTTCATTATTGAAATCACTGTAAGGGGACTTGGTGAGTAGCGTTTTGCCTTTCCTGAAGAAACATTATGTTTATTTATGCATTCAGTGTGTCCTTTTTAGTGAGAAAACTGTATCACAAAAATTTTGATGTATCTATATTGAAATGTTTTTTGGATTACAATTTTGCAAAATGTTTAAAGAAAAAGTGGAAATGTGAAAAAATGTAGTTGATATATTAATAATTGTGTGTGTTTGAGTAGAGACAGAGCTGTAATAATGTGTATATACTCGCTCTAGCTATATCTGGCAGCTCCAGACTTCCTTAGCAATGGTATTTCTTGCTTCAGAACCAGACACAGAAGAAGCAATATTTTGTGGTGCTGATTTTAATAGTTCTGTCAGCAGTCCTTGTTACCACTAACCCTAAGATTTGTTTTACATGGCAATGGACTCTGGTAGAAATATTTGGATTAGTTCCTGAGTCTTTCTTCCCTTGAGGATAATATCAAACTTTGTGTAGTTTTTTTTATATCCCTCAAGCACCCTCACATATAAATAATTGAAAAGTTCTTCTGTTGTCCCTCCTGCCAAAATACTTACCTATGAGGCTAAAATAAGCATGATGAAATAACATGGATGGTAATGTTTCTAATATAGTGTTGACATTCATGCTTTCAGTTAATCTCATTCTAATTAGTTAATAGAATGCAAGTGATTGGATGAGGGAAGATTGGTAGAGGGTACTTAACATCACAAAGGGGTAGAGTAATAGACTAGGATTTGAAAAAAAACAAGTATTCTTGTAATACTTGCAATGAAAGATGCACAAATGTAATTCATGGTACAAGTTTATTGTTTGTTGCTAAGCGGGGGGACCTGGACAGCTGGGCAGCAACAACACTAAACAGTATATTTTTCTAGATGTGTTGTTAAGGATAATAATACAACTGTTTTCTGTCAAGTGAAGACATTTCTACAACAATCCTTCTCTCTTTCACCTCAAGATTAGGAACTAATACAGTGTTCTCTGTGAACATGATCCAAAGCCCAGTGAAACTAATGGAAAGGTAATTGTCTTGGTGGGCTTTTAACTCATAGGAGGCAACGTCTGGAGATGTCCTAGAAGTTGTTACATACAAAAACCATCTGCCTTATTGTTAAGTGGAATGATACATGCATGCCATGAATTATACTGACCTTTTGTTGTCGTTCATGTACAGCTTAACTTGTTGGTTTAGTGGAGAAAAATTCTGCAGTTTCAGATTTTCATAGAATCAATGAGTCAGAAGGGACCTAGACAGATCATCGAGTCCGACCCCCTGCCACGGGCAGAAAGGAGCACTGGGGGTGGCAGGGGTCATAACACCCCAGCCAGGTGCTTATCCCGTCTCCTCTTGAAGATTTCCAGGGAAGGTGAGAGCACCACCTCTCTGGGAAGCCCATTCCAGGCT
>NW_017728906.1:28183187-28214262 GCF_001723895.1 Crocodylus porosus
CTGGATGCGGTCCCTGCCTGCCGGTGTATTCACTTTACCCCACAGCTTGGTGTCATCAGCGAACTTGAACAGGGTGCTCTCCACACCCTCGTCCAGGTCACTAATGAAGATGTTGAGCAGCTCCGGCCCTAGGACCGAGCCCTGTGGGACTCTGCTGCCCACACCCTTCCAGATCAACATCGACCCATCCACCACCACCTCCTGGGTTCGCCCCTGGAGCCAGTTTGCAACCCATGTGACTGTGCATTCATCAATGCCACAGTCCTTCAGCTTGCCCAACCTGAATTGGGTGGGACACTGTGTCGAAGTCCTTCTGGAAGTCCAAGAAGATGACATTGACTTCCTCCTTCACATCTAACCTTTTTGTTACCTAGTCATGGAAAGAGACTAGGTTAGTCAGACAGGATCGGCCTGGCACAAACCCGTGTTGGTTACCCCTCAACGTCACTTCCCCTGCAGGGCTCTCACAAATGTGGCCCTTGATAATTTTTTCAAAGACCTTCCCCAGGATAGAAGTGAGGCTGACTGGCCTATAGTTGTGAGGCTCTTCCTTCCTCCCCTTCTTGAAAATAGGGACCACACTGATACATTTTGATAACTGAAAGTTGGCCTGTCTTTCTGTAGTGTTCTTGCACAGGTGTTCACCATATGTGTTCAAGTTGGGCCTTTTCTTTTGCATATCCCTTAGTTTAGGAACTTGCTTTGGTCCTGGATCTGCATAAGCAAATTATTTTTCTCAAATGTTTGAGAAGAAGAATAGGTTTGGATTGAATTTAAGGATGTTGGGTGTGGTAAAATAGTTATTTCATGGAGTTTTACTTATCCTTCTGATGATATGATTTGATATTGTGAATTCATGAGTTTCAAATTGAGTGCATGTCAACATATTAATAATGCAAAAAACCCTATGGACAGAAACAAATTCAAACCATTAGCCTCTTGTGAAAGACTAGAGTCTAGACAATGATGCATAGAAAGAGAAACAAGGAAGAATGAAAGAGTAGTGACTGACTGAAAGAGACTTGAGGTGAGATTATACATTACAATTAGCACCTGATAGCTCTTAAGGAATATTAGATGATGTTAAAGTTAGCATATGCCGTGAGTGATCTCCTCTGTATTGCTCAAACCTGCTGCTGGAGGTCTGGTGAGCAAGGGCATGATTTAGATCTTCAAGGTCTGCTCTGTTCCAGCCCCACTTAATGTTTTTTAGCCACAGTATAGGCCACAATATAGGCCAGGGTTGAGAATGGAAGGGGCCTCCCCATACCACATGGCTCATCCCCTTTGCTGCTGAATTGTCTCCCATCACTCCCTATGGACCCCAAATATTCCCCAATGCCCAGATTGTTACCTTACCACTCCAATAACCTCCCCCAATTGCCACTCCACCCTCCATTGGCCCCTCCACTGCAGGATCATGGCCCTGATGCCCCAATCACGTCAAGAGTGGTGGTGGAAGTGGGAGGATAGTTCTCCATCTCTGCATCCTGGCTCCCCTGCCTTCTGTATCACCTCTATGGGCCTGAATCTAGTCCCTGCCAGACGCCATCTATGAATAGAGGGCAGGAGGGAGGGGACAGTGGAGGTGAAGAAATTCCAGAAAGCCACAGAGCCTGGCAGGGGGTGAATAATGGAACAGGCAGGGAAGGGGAATTGCCAATCTGTTGCTGCCACTGCTTTAGGGCTGATCAGGGTGGCAATCTAGGGGTGGCAGGATTCATGAAGGACAGAGAGATCAATGAGCTGGGAGATTCAGGATGCAAAAGACCATCAAGAGGGGAAAGGGGGTGATTGGGGTGGCAGGACAGTGATCTGGGTAGTGAGGAGGGACTAGAGTTGGGGTGATCCAGGAGTGGAGGGACTAATCTGTGAGTTAAAAGGGCATTTGCTGGGGCGATCAGGGTCGTATGGTAGTGGTGTGGGCACTGAGAGGAAATGGAATGACAGAGAGCAATCTGAGGGGCAATGGGGAGTAGAGGGTGCAATTTGGGGGGTGAGGGACAATTTTAGGGGGAAGGGGACTAAATGGCCCAAGGACCATGTGCAGAGGGAGCAGCAGCTCAGTAGCTCCTTACCTACTACTTTCCCTTTGCCCCTTTGGCCCCTACATTCCTATCTCTGCTCGCTCTTTCCCCAAGCTCACCCTCCCCCCGTCCCCCTTTGTCCTTTTCCCTATTCATCCCCTTCCCACTCATTGGCTGTCCCCAGCTATCAGTCCAGGGCCATAGAGACCTTGCTGATAGCTAATCTACCTGGGAGCATCAACTCCTGGGATACTGGAAGACTACAAAATGGTGGCTTTATCTCAGTTGAACAGCTAGAAATTAACTTGATTTAGATAGCACTGGTCAAAGATAATACCCACCTGAAGTGGCATAACTTTAAGATGCCTAGAGGGCACTTAGTACTTGTGAATGGTACTTAATCATGCACTTAATCATGCAGTCATTCAAGTTTGAAGTGTTCTTAACATGGTCTGATTGAAATATGTATTCTCACTCTTGAAATTTCTGCCCAAATAACATGAGATCATAAAATACAAAGATCTTTTGACTTTTCTGAAAAATGTTAAGCTTTCTCACATCTTGGAGCTGATTATTTCCCTGTGTATTTTCATGTATATTTTTGCTGATAGGCTTGTGTAAATACTCAGATTTATCCAGCAAGTCCTTGTTTTACTCTTCTTTGGTTAGTCTGTAAGGATCAAGTATCTTGTCTACTACTTAATTTCCGACAAACATGGCTAAAAATGGTTTGTTTTCTTTCCTTTTTTTGCCTAAGAGGACACAAGAATAGCTATAAACAGGTGTTTTTAAAAGTTTAGATGCAGTGAATTATTATTGCACTTGATTAATACATTCTGTATTGTATTCTATATTGTGCTGGTTATCATTTTTTGTGTATCAGGTAAAGAACATATTAATTGTAGTGATAAAGATTTATGTGACTAATCACCTAACTTTGGTCATGATAAAGTTTACAAAGGAAAACTAAAAAGGGAGAAAGAGGAGATCAGAAAAAGTGGTCTATTTTAAATAGCTATTTTCTAGATATTCAGTAGAGGCATAGACATATTTATGTATTTTAGGAAAAATTCAGTTGTGGGGAAATAGGAAACATCTTGTAGTCACTATAAAAAATAACCAGGTTGGCTTTATCCTTAGTAGTAGACAACCATCATTTTCTTAGTAAGGTACATCTTGTGAAAAAATAAGCCAATGCATTTCAGTACTTAAATGGACTATGAAAACTGCAATAAAACAGAGTATGTCTAGCAATGCAGCAAAATAGAAAGCTTACCAAATTGCAGATTTGTGGGAAAGAGCTTTATAGAAACAGATGAAAATCAGAAGGTGTGAAGCCTGAAGTGTTGCTGATGGAGCAAAATGTTGTTGTAGAGATGAGAATTGAAAGGAAGCTGTTAAAGAGAGGATTTTAATAGAAATTAGCCTGTTCAAAACTAACACTAGGCACAAAACAGTCCCATTAATTTTTTTTCTCCAAATGATGTGAGAAATGGTGACAACTTCTTCAAAATAAGAATTTTGTGTTTTCTCAAGTATTAGCAACTGGCATTTCATTGATGGCATATTGAAAGAAACATTAAAGATTCTGTCATAAAAATAGTCCTGTCTATCAAACATCCAAGTTAGTATAAGGATGTAGAAACATCTATTAGAAAAAAAGAAATTAATAGCCCAAAGCCTATAATTGAAATCTGAAAAATAGTAAAAGTAGACCCTGTCAATAATTTTTCAGCAAAATACATTTTCATGAGAACCTTTTATTTTTATTTTTTTTATGTAGAAATGTACCAATTTTACAAGACTTTTGTCAGGAAAGGTGTCTCAGAACCAGGCTGTAATTTCCAGTCAAAATAAAAGGGAACCCTAGCACACAGATTGGTAGTTAATCCAGTTGTTTGGAATGTGGTGATATAGGTTCAAGTTCAGAGTCTGGATTCAACAGAGCTAGATCTTGAACAGGGGTATGCCATAACCCAGCTGGTTGCCTGGACCGAACACCAGGATAACAGTCATTCTAGGGTAGGTTTCTTTGTTATAGATTTTCATGTAAAATTTAAAGTGTCCTGTTTCATACAAGATAGTAGATGAGGATTCTTGAGAGACGGGAAAGCAATTTTTGTCATATTCCAAGAGAAAGACCAATATTCTTATGTATGGGAGCCCTGAGTGAGTGTTAGTGAGATTGGAAGGGTTGGATTTTTATAGGAAAATTGGAACATATATATATTGGAACATCCATATATATGTTCCAATATACATGTTCCAATTTATATGATGTATATTATATAAATGATTTATATGTTTTATATATAATATATATGTGTTTCCAATATCCCCAGTGTTTCCTGTAGCTTGTGGTAGCAGTCCTTGTTCCATCATAAACTTTTGTCCCCCCCGAGTTTTATGAGAGTGGAGAAAAGACTGGGAATGGAATCAAAAGGTGAGTTAGTACTGTGTTCTTGGGCACCCATGTCCCTTAGAGTAGAGAGATGTTAGGCCCTAAGATGTCTGTAATGCCTTGGTGGAGCTGTAATGCAGAACTGATGGCTAGATCCCATTTCTCTTTTCAGACCATTTGGGCCCTTTGCTGTTTTGGCCTACTCCTCAGTCATTTACATCAAAAGAGATTCTGACTTCCACAGCTGGATGTCACATGCAGACGAGTGGGTAACACACAGAGTTACTATATGTCCAATACAGAGGAAGGATCCCCTCTCACAGTTCACTTAGCACTACAGAAACGCAGAGTCCAGGCATATTCCAGGAAAACTGGTACAGCTGTAAAACTCCCAGGATTATAATGAAAGAGCACCTAAAAAATACCTGCAGGAACAAGAAACAAATTACTAATCAGTGAATATCTGGATGGAACTGTTCCCAGTTTGCAAGAAACATTTTGACAGATGTTTGAGTAATTTCAAGACATCGTGATTTCACTGTCTTGAAAACAATGGGCTGTGCAAGGCACTGGAGACAGAAACAGGGAAAATATCAGTAGGTTTTTTTTGGTTTAATAAAAAATGTGTTGAACTGCTGTGAGTATCTAAATTCAGATGCCCCAGATATACAACTCTATAACTTTATTACTACTTTATAATTACCATGAAAAAGCAGATTCTATCATCCTCGGAGTGAGTTAACTCCTGATCACGTGCAGATGATTCAATTGTGTCATTTGAATTGCTCAGACGAAACAGATATTCACTGTGAGCAAGGGTGGCAGGATTAGACTGCAAACCATTAATTTTATTATTGTCTTTCATATCTGACAAACAATTTTAAATAGAACATGATAGCATCATGAGATATGTTACTAAAAAGAACCATCAGCCCATTTTTATTTTTACCCATTAATCCATAATATTTTGGTTCAGTTGTATACTTCTTCATTTCTGGTTTTATTGTCTCTTGCAGGTACATCATCGGGGGGTGTCTACAGAGGTTACACTTTTCACATGATGAAGCCACCAAAAGCACTCTAGAGCAGTTACATAACAAATGTTCACAGTTGCAGAGTTCTTTTAAAATGGCCAATTGCTCAAAAATTTTAACCTTCATCACATGAAGGCACTCTAGGGCAAAGTGCCTTAGCAAACCTGTGTCCAGGTTCACAGTGAGGGCTACTTTCAGGTAATTCTGCCTGCATCCCATGCACCTTTATGCAGGGCTTGATTCCTCTCTCTGCCCGAGCACTGGGCCAGCCCCCAGACTGTCAGTAACAGCCTTTCATCCTAGCCCAACATCAGCCTGTCTGGGGAGAGGGAAGGACGGATGCTGTCTCTCCCCACAGTGTCCCCAGGACCAGGGAAGCTGAGCGCACTGCTGTGGGGAGAGATCTTTCCCCTCTGCTTGCTTCCCCAGGACTCAGAGAGCATTTAGCCTGACTAGGCACACTATGAGGGGGTGTGGGTCTGTCCCCGCTTGCTTGCTTGCTTCTCTGGGACCAGGGGAGCAAGCAGCCCAGCCAGGCTGATTTGCTTCCCCAGTCCCAGGACAGCAAGCAGGAAGAAGAGGATCCCCCACCCCCCTCTCCGCAGCATGCCTGGCCATGCTGTTGGCTCCCCACAGCCCCAGGGGCACTGGGCAAAGACACCAGGCCCCTTTCTCTTCCCATGCACCAGACTGTGGATCTCAGCTGGCCAGTGGGATGAGAAGCTGTCACTGTCAGCCTAGGGTGGGGAGCAGCTGCAGCAGCCCCGGGCAGGCAAGCTGCTTGGTTATGGCTAGCACCTTTGCTTGCTCTCAGCAGTCTCCAGCAGCCCTGTGCCTCCTGGCCTGAGCCAGTGCAGGGAGGCTCTGAGCTCTCCCCTCCCATTCCCCCCAAATACCAAATGGCTGTTATATTCAATCATGCTGTAACTTTTAGCACTTTTTATAAAGTGTGAAAGTTACAACATGATTGTAAGTGCCTTTCTGTATGTGCCCTGAGATGCAGCTAGTTGGAGGGATTTTTGTAATTGCAGCTGGACTATTTCAACAATTCAGTAATAAAATGTAAAACTAATTAATCTTAGTGAGTTGGTTTCTGTTCTAAGTTTGTGGTTGTGTTTCCCTCTTTGCTTCAGAATACTTCGTTGAATTGTTTGCTGAGCCATAATTTGGGTTAAATGTATGAAAGTAACTCTTCCAGCAAAATGAGAGAGAGAATTAAAATGTGAATATAAATAAGTCTCCTCAAGCAAAACTTTTCCCTGTTAATGAGAAGCTGTATGCTAAATACCATTTTAAAGGACAACACAGTTGCTTACTTGATACTTACATGGTCTCAGCTGTGTTGAATAAAGCCATGTTTTCAATCCATTACTCAGGAATAGTTATGAATTGGCATCTGCTCTATTCCATTGGTTTGCTTTGCTATATACAGTGAGGTGCGCATGAGTGGTATGAAGAGAGGGCAAAAATTGAAAACAATCTGGAATCTCAGAAGTGCATTTTTTTTAAATTTTAAAGGAAAATGGACCCTTTCTAAAAGAATAATATTATTGTAGCACCATTCCAAATGAGGCTACAGTGGGTACATCTACAGATATCCTTTACTGAAGAACTAATTAGTCAACTCTGCAGTAAATTGTCACTGTCCACATATGTACCAGTATTAGGATTCAGTGAATGAACTGTCAGGGACAGTACTATCTTACAGAGGAGTGATTAACTGCAATCAAATGCTCATCTGGACAATGACCACCAGGTACAAATGGCACCTGGTTTGCCCAGCCAGTTGGGGGCCAGACTCCCAGCTCCTACCAGACACTCTGCTACCTGACACTGTCAACTGGAGCCCGGGGCTGACTCCCCTCCCCGCCCATGTCCTCTGCCAGCCCAGGGCTGCTCTGCCCCATTTCTAATTGTTGCAGTCCCAGGCACACATGTAGATTCTGCACATGGTAGCAGTTAACTCCTGCATGAACTGCCCTGGATTTTATTCCGTTACCTTAATGGCACGTATAGTTGACCCACTGTGTACATACAGAACAAGCTGTATGTGCTTTTTAAAAAATATTAGTTATTGTATCCACTACGTATCTAGAGCCCACAGAAGTCAATAAAGATAATTCCCTGTTTTCTATGGATCAGGCCTTAATATAATTTTTTTGCCTTTAATTTATGGCTCTTCAAATTTTATAATAATAATTGTTCCACTAGTATACTTTTTTTCTTATTAGACCTGGGTGTTTCAATGAAAATATGCACCAAAGGTCATCTCCCAAGTGTAACTGTAGCCCTTGAGATCCCTGCTGTTGCTTCTAATTCATTTTGTTTATATTATGTCTGGAAATCTTTAAACTACCTAATGAAAACAAAAAATAAACATAAAGGAGTAGGAAAAACTTAGAAGAGCAATTGTGTTTTGCCAACTGAGTATGCACCAAACATATCATATGTTTGTGCCAAGTGCAATCTTTTTTACATCAATTACAGAAAATTATGTTTTAAAATGAAATGATCCATGTAACATTATATTTGATTCACAGGTAATTAAACTGCCCTATTTTATATGAACACTGTAATAATTTAATATTATATGGAGTGGTAGAAGTTTCAGGCAGAGCCATTATCTTGCAATTTTTTTTCAATTTCATTTTTATTTGGGTTTTCATGTTTGTTAAACAAAGACAACTTGGGGTCCAATCCCATTTCCATGCAAGTTAATGGAAGTTATGCCATTGCTTTTCATGCAGGATTAGACCTTTAATTGTAATGTTTTTACCATTCTAGTAGTTGGCTTGAAATATTTTCATTAACAAAGTGTAGCTCATTGTGTTAGTTGAATTTTGACATTTAAAAATTGTTACTTGGGCAAGCCAGCAGATAGAATTGGGGCAATAAAACTGTTTCTACTTATGAATCAACACAATACCTATGCCCTCAACAACAATGCATATCGTCAATCTGCTCATCACAACTTATATGGGATAGATCTTCCAGTTACAAATAAAGAGAAGGACTTTTGCTGCCTTTGTGCACACTTGTAGATCAGGCAGAGGTCACAGGCCTTTTGAACAGAGGTTTGTTGAGAAATTCTTCAGGTTGGCTTACTCTACTGGCAGTTGAATTTATATAAGTAAGCAGTGCAGGGCTAGCATTCATATCATGCGAGGAGGGGGACATGAAAGGGGGAATGTGATAGGTCAGCATTTTCTCACAAAGAGGGTCACAGAGGTATTAAGGGAGAAGGTCTTTCCCTGAACTTCCTGCCCCACTAGAGATAAAGATTTAGTCAGAAGCCAATGTGCTCAATTCTGTGTTGGTTTGCACCTTGTGTAGTCATTCCCCTGGTCAGCACAGAGAGGATGTAAAATGATAGTACATCAGAACTCACCACTTAACTGACACTGTTAAAAGAGTTCTTACACTAGTACTCAGTGTACACAGATGTAAATAGCTACACACAGTGCAGGTTATTGCAAAATCAGACCTGGAGAGTAGTTTCCTCCTTGGCCTGGCCTCCCCTCCCACCCCTCCCACACACACACCTCTTCCTTATAAAAGCAATTTTTTAATTCTCCCACCCTTTAAGATACGTTTCTTTGGGTACGTACAGATGTTACACTTTGATCAACCTAACTAGGATTAGATTGATCTAAATGTTGAACAGCCCAATCTAACTTAGTTCATCTGAGGAGGTTCACTAAGTAGATCAGGATAACCCATGCTCGATATAACCAAATGTGTGTACATGTTCAGAGTACAGTCTCAGGGCTCAGAAAGCCCAGCCACGAACCCCAGCCAGGGGTCTGTGCTTTTCCTAACCCACCCTCAACACGGAATGGGCTATTTTTATCTCTCCAACCTCCCCACCCCTGGACAGATAACCCTTCTAGATCCGTCAAACCTCTTGTGAATCTGCTAGACCCACCCCATCTCACCCACCTGGCCCTACAACCTGACTTATTTAGATTGCATTCCCAGCAAAAGAAAACGTGCATAAGTGGGGAGCCAATTTACAGTCATGTGGTTTAAAGCAAGCTGCATATTTGTAGATTGGGTTCCACGACTATGTGTATATGCCCTCAGACTCTGGTTTTGCACTGTAACAACCTGTCACCACTAACTTATAAAAGTTACCAAATCAAAGTTTAATATTCTGTAACAGTTATTCTACATGTATGTAGGATTTTTATGATGCTTATAGGCTCATAACTTTAGAATTGGAGCCAAGAAGAAAACTGTTCCCTGCAACAGCTAACTCCCCAATGTTTTTCAGTATTTTCATGTATACACAAATTACTTTTCTTTATGTGATTGGTCCCCTGAAAATGCTCTACAGCCATGATGTAACATCCATTAATGCCTCCAGAGCCCTTGTAAAATGACCAATTGCACAAAAAAGTAACCCTTGTCAAATGAGGTATTAGAGGAAGGTGGTCTAAAGAAGAGCACCTTAGGGAACTTGTACTCCTTCAAGGGTTAATTAATCCTGCTTTGTGGGGCTAGGCTGGTGCTCATACAGGCAAGCATCAGCCCTGTCCCGTCTCTGGGGATGTCAGCAGGGGCGGGAGCTGGGGAGAGGGAAGGATCTGCAGGCAACTGCCAGCTGGGCTTGGTCTGAACGGAGGGAAGGGCAGGGTGGTAAGAAGCCCCCTTGCCTTGCAGGCCCAGCCCTGCTCCCCCATATACCCCAGCTGGGGTAGCTGTGGGGGGGGACCCATTTGGTGGGGGGGTATGTTCCACCCCACCCCCTCCTCCAGTTCCAGCCAAACCAAGTCCAACAAGCAGCTGCCTGCTGCTTCCTCCCTGTCCCATTCTGTCCCCTGCTGACAGCCCCAGCGCTGGGATTGGGGTGGGGAGAGGTGGTTCAGCAGCTTCCTCAGAGGCTACTGGACCACCCCCACCTGATGGTAGGACGGATGCAGGCAGGCTTAAGCCCCTCAGATCCAACCGGTGACTGTCTGTTGGTTTGAGGGGCCAGTGCTCACTCACTGTGAGTTAGTGGGGGCCCTAAACATCTGTAGGCACCCTATAATTCTGTTAGTCTCAAAAAGGATCTATTACAAGATACTACTGTGCTCTTAAAACCTTAACTCTCCTTGAATGGGAACAGTTTTTGTTGCCCATCAGTCCCAAAAGAATCCTAAAGCCATACTTTCTTCAAACCGGAAAGTCCATTTAATATGCATATAAAAACTAAACAGTTCCATTCTCATATCTTGCTATGATAACCAGACAATGTAAACAACCTAAGCCCAGCACCAGAATGTTTTTAACTGTTAGATTTATGACTCCATTTGTTTCACTGCAAACCTTGTGTTAGCAATCTTTGCTTTTTATATAAATACACAATTCTTCTTGAAAGCAGTTAATATCCTGTAATAATGAATGAGACTTCTCAAGCTGAAACATTTATGTACTGAGTCTGAAATATTGTTTTACCTCTAGATGCAGAAACTCTAAATATTACAGTTTTCTTTCATGCTTAAGTGTTATATTCCTTGTAGAATTTCCTCTGCTGTGGCATATTGAGGGGAAATCATGCTGTCTGTTTAAATTGTAGGGGGTTACTAACCATGCTTGCAGGCTAAGGGACTCCAGGGAAGTGCACAGACAGAATCTTGTTTTCAGTATTGCTGTTGATTGAAACTTTCTGCAACATGGCAGGTTCAGTTGGTGCTTAATGTTCATTGGTTTTCATTTGGGGGTATGTTATAGAGTCTTTTTTTCCCCTCTGGATGTTAAGAAAATAAAGTATTATCCTGTTACTCCTTCTTCAGAAACAGCTTCAATGCTTTTGTTTCAACTCCCCTGTGTTTAGCAAAAATAATACCAGCTCTTCTTCCATAAGGTCTTTTCCATCCTTCAAAATGAGTGGCTAGTTCCATGTGACTTGTACCTCAATAAATAGCTCCTGTCTCATAGGAAAATAGGACTTAAGCAGTTTAGGTTTTCTTTCACATATTTATATGTCCAAGTTTACCTTCAAAGCTGTCAGAAATCTACATTTTTTTTTCCTTTTTATTTGGAGTAATTGCTTAATGTAGGGCTTCCCCGAACTGAATACTTTTTATACAAACCCTACACAATCAAAGAGTTTGTCTACAAAGTGAGAGTAATATAGTATGTGATGTACCACAATATTTGACAAGGATAGGACAGGATAGGATAGAATGGCTGTGAATTACCTCTGGTCTTCCAGAAATTATCAATAGCACCTTTAAAATGTATGGGAAATGGTAGGCACATCGGGAATGCAACTTTTGAGAATTCTGAATTGGTAATAAAGCACCAGGGTTAAGTTTAGTTTGTGGAGATGATTGGAAATCACAGACTGTATTGGTTCAGTGATCATTGTGAAGGTTTGCCAAGATATCCTTGGATAAAAATCACAGGTCATTCAAAATATGCCCAATATTGGCCCTTTAAGAAGGGCCAGTTTAGGGGACAATTATGAAGTACCAGTTTAGGGGACAAATCCAGTTCTGTTTGAAATTAGAGAGGTTTATTGCTCATAATAATTATCAGATTTTTCTGTAAGAGGTATGTGATTAACATATTAATGAAGCTCTTCCATTCCTACAATTCATTCCAAAGTAATAACATTGCTTTATTGGGAGATAGAATGCCTATCATTATTTTGAGTTCATTTTAAGCCTTGGACATCCTACACTGTACTGGCAAGGGCAGCTCCCTTACCTAACCAGTTGGTACTGCGGAGGTCCCCTTTCTCCCTTTCCCCCCAATCCTGCATCTAATTGTGCAAAGTATCATCAAGGCACAAGTGTTTGTTTACTTGCTTTCCACTGAAGGTTATAACTAGTATACATTACAGTACTAAGTAGCACACTGCTATTTGTAGTGACAGTATTGACTCTTTCTGTTGCAATGAAATACTAAAATAATCAAGGAATACCACATATAAGGAGTTTTTGAACAGAATTCCTCATTAATGTCAGTGCTTAAGGCTGAATGGTTTTTCACAAGTTTTTAATTGTGATTCATTTTCATAAAGCTGTTTTTAAGACTCCAGATACCAAGATATACAGTAACACTGTTGGTATTGATCCTTTAAAACACTAAGCCTATGGGTAATTTTCTTTATTAAATAGTTCCATGTCACTCAGGTGTATGCAAGACTGAGCCCTTATATTGTATGAGGTGTTAACATGTTAATGTTTTAGTAAGAGTAGACTCCTGGCCATGCTTTGAGATGTTTAAATTTTAAAAATATTTACTGTAACACTATTTTTCAGTACACCTTAAGGTTTATTTTGAATGAAGTTATTCAGACTTGTAAAGGAATCACAGCTAATAGGCAATTAAAACACGACCGAAGCTTAGTTTATATTTTTCCATTTAATCTTACCATCTTACCCATCCTGCATATTATATTTCCCTTTCTTCTCAATATATGGTTGTTAATTTCATCACTAAAGAGAATAGTCTACTGGTTATAATTGAGATTTTAATTTTTAAAATCTTATGAAAATGATAAAAAACCAAAGAATGCTGACACACACATAACTTTACTGCTTTGTTTATGAGGAAATGATCCTGCATTTCAATGACTAATTCATATAAAATGCTCATAATTGAGTGTGAAATGTGAAAGTTCTTGTTTTCCAAAATTCATTAAACTCATTTAGCTCCACTTGTAATGTGACTTCTATCTACTACAGAAAAACAAGATGCATCCAAAATAGAAGATAAACATGAAGTCAAAAATAACAAAGTAGTAATAAGAGAACTAATTATACTTTCATTAAACATAGAACTTGAAAATTAAGCCTAAATCAACTATTGAAATACTTCACCGCTACCAAAAATTGGGCTCCTGCCACTGTGATTCCAATGATTCTGCATGACTTCAGACTCATTGTTCCCTGTAAATGACCATAGTACCCCAGTTCTATGGGGCAAAGCGTATTTTTATGTCCATTTGTACATTCCCTGATGTAGCTCTGAACACCTTGTACAAGACCCAGGGAAGAGTAGGAGGGAACTTTATTGTAGAGATATCTGCACATTCCTTCCCTGGAGAAGAAGGGAATTAACATTCAGATGGTTTCTGAATCCAGGTCTTAAAAAGCTTATACTACTTCAGTGATGTTTACTGTGATCATGCCAAAACTTTATAATATCCTGTTTCATGCTTTCAGTGAGTATCTGGAAACATTATATATATATATATATATATGAGCTACACCTGCCAACTTTCTCAAATTGAGGTATATATCTTAAGCAGGGAAGTTGATTTTGCGCGCATCTACATGTGCACATTTACTGCACAGTATGGAAGCACGTCTACACATATACATCTGTACAGCACAGTGAATAAGTGAATATGGTGACTTAAGTTGATTTGAGCATAGCCTCCATGGAGCTATTGCCATGGGCATGTATCTGGTGCATGTTACAGACTCTTCTAACACCTGTCCCTTCTGTGAGCAGAGGTAGACCGTGGCACATGCCTAACATGAGCCAGGCTGAAGATCCTTTACCACCTCCTAAAAAACCTGTTGCTGAGGTTTTGGCTGCACCATTCCATGCACCTTTTTGTTTACACACTCCCCATCCATCATTCCACCAAATCCTTGGACTCTCCTGGTTAACTTCCTCCTGACTCTAAGCTAGCTGAGCCAGAAGGAGGCTCTGGCTGACTGCAGGGCTGTCTTCCTATCACTCATTCATGCATATCTGTGGGTGAGTTTCACTGGACAGTGTCCACTAGATCCTTAAATTTGCTCTGCCATGTGTCCTCCCCCTTCCCTCCCCCCCCCCCGCCTCTGCTCCCTTGGAGCACTTACTATTAACTTCTGACCCTCACTTCTGCCCCTGTTGTTATTTTAGATGTTCTTAATGGGTGTCTTTAATAGCCCTCTCTAACAAACAGAGGGCTATTTCTATTTAGGCCCATGCTCAGCATTCTCTTGTGCATCAAATAGGTGTGGTGCGTAGGTTGCAGACTGAAGTGTTCACAAACAAATAAGGTACATCAAGGAGCTGATTGAAAACAGCTTCTGGTAGGGGAAGTTTTGTAGTAGAGGTACTCAGAGGGACTTTGATTATGTTGATATCAATCTGATGGATTTTGTTTGTGTATGCTTTGGCTGTGAAGATTGGGGTGGCTAGTAGGGGAGCATGGAGGCCATAGAGGGGCACTATGTTGAGCTGATTAAACATGGTTTTGTTTGCCTTTAATGAAAGGCATGGGGTCTCTATTGCAGAAATGTGAAGGCCACTAAAGGGTACCTTGTGCGAGCATAGTTGATTTTCAGGGGGCATTAGCTGTGTGAGAACAGTAGGAGTGCCTAGAGAAGGTGCTGTGTTTTCTGTCTGGGACACAGCAGACATTGGATAATTATGCCCAAAGCAGTGCACAACTGCTTCAGAAGACATTCCAAGAGTGTCAGGTAGCCTGTTGGGGACAGGCAAAGTGTACCAGTATGCAGAGTAAAATGTGCAGGAAGAAGCCTGAGTCTGAGCCAAGCAGACAGTGGAGACAGGTAGAGGATCAAGCCTGAGTTTTTCTTCATTGCATCTTCAGTCCAACCTTTCTATATGGTCTGTTCCCAGTATTCTGCACAGGCCACTGCTTCTGGTATTGGTGTTACCAGATCTTGTGGGGTGCATTGTGGTGCTACAGGGCATCTCAAGAGATGAACCATGGTTTGCTTCTCCTGACAAACCTATTGGTCAGTTGCACAGAGGCCCCATGATTTCATGAGAGAGTTGTAACTTCCAAGGCTCTTCTCAGTCTGTTCAGGCTCTGCCATGTATGCCATTTGTAGCTGGAACCTGAGTTAACTGCTGCATACAGATCATACATGTGAAGCAGTTGAGAGCTGCCAAGAACAAGCTGCCCAGGATTGCCAGGACATCCTGTCTGGGGCAGATGAAAAAAGGAGAGATAGCTGAGAGGTCTGGGAGCAAGCTGCACAGAGCAACAAGATGACTAGTTCAGACCACAGAACTGAGGGTGGGCTGGACTTTGAAATCGGGATTAAGTTACAAGCCAAAAGAGCCAGATTTGGTGCTAGGACTAGGTAGTGAAGAGAGAGAAATTTTTCTTCAAAGCCAGCAGTACCACTAGGCTGATTTTGGATGGGATCAGATAGAATTCCTCACCCCACCCCCTGATGATGAGAACAGCAGAGAGAAGAGTACCCAAGGTGCTCCTCTGGCAGCTGAGGGCAGCCTTCCAAATTATGGAACAGCTACCTTCAGGCCTGGCAGGCAGATTAAAAAGGGAGGTAACCAAGAGGCCAGAGAGCCTAGCAGAACTGACTTCCAGGGGACATCAGACTTCAAGTCAAAGCCTTCAACCTGCTACACCCTCTCACAGCTGCTGCCAACTGTTGCCCCATGTAGTTAGCTGTGCATGGGCCATGACAGGCAAATTCTTTTTTTCCTTTATTCTGTATTTCCAAAGCAAGGTGCATGTGTAATTTGGGGGATGGACGTTATGCAAAAAACATGGTACATTGCTCAACTTTTTCTCTATATTGTCTGTGTAATAGTGCTATTCCAACTAGTAGTTAACATCATTATCATTTTTCTTACTGCTTTCTGTGTTTTTATCCTAATACTTAGTTACTGTTTTAGAACCAAGTATGATCTGCATGGAACGCTCAGATTATGGTTTAGTGTTGCAACCTACTATATGACATATATTGATGTGAACTTTGGAAAAATCAACTTTCACTGTCACATAGCATAAAAATGTTAGATGACCTTCAGGATAAGGTCCAAGTCTGCTTCTCTTCATAGTTGTTTAGCATGTTCCCAATAGTTTTTGGCTAATAGACCTCCTTTTAAGGACCTACTGGTACGGCCAATTCATTTTCAAATTCTTGGTATTTGAACTGTAAAGGTTTCCTTTAACTGAACCCCATCCTTTTAGAAGTATAATAAAATGTCGCAAAATTTGCCCAGCATTGTAAATGGCTGATTTACATACCATGTCCAGGACCATGGATAGTTACTGAGGAATGCATGGTGCAGTTCAGGATGTGGCAGAAATTGATGCTATCCTGATATCAATACAGATGTGTCTGAAAATTGCTGTAGTTTGCAACAGCAGCTGCCAAAGGACCACTACCACAGCCAATTACCAATTAAGAGCAAGGAAACTGAAGCTCCATAGTCTAGATTTGTGCCTCCTACACTGAGGCAGCACAGGAGTATAGTGCCAAAAAAAACCCACATTCGCAGATTTCTGCTGCCTGAGTGTATCTCTGTACCGGATTTCATGGTGTGGTTCTCCAAATCAGCTTTAGGGCAGATTTTTCACCAGTGGAATAAAGGCCAAAGTGATACCAGATCTCAGTGAAAAAAAAAAATCACAGCGTCTTATAAAAATATGACAAAAATATCCTTGTGTGTGGACAATAGCTTGTGTAATTCCTGTATTAATGTCCCTAGATAGCATAATATACTTCATCATAGTAACATTTGTCTCCAAACAAAAACTATTTGGAACCATTAGCAGTGGACAAGATGATTATTGACCATTTGAAAAAATAAACCATTTTAAAATCAGCTTCCTAATTGATGGTGAAGTATGTATATTTGAAAATGGCCTTGGAAATGTTATGTTCTTAACCTATCATTTAGTGAATTTTTGTTTCAGTACTTTCCTTTCCTTTCCTTTTAGCAATGGTAGTTCTGAGCAATCTGGAGCCAAATACAACATATGAAATCAAGGTTGCAGCTGTAAATGGAAAAGGGCAAGGAGAATATAGTAAAATCGAGATCTTTCAGACCTTACCCGTCCGTAAGTAATATTTTTCCTTTTAAATGAAAACTTAATTTTATCTGCACTGTTGGCAGGCTTGTTGACTTCTAGCTCAGCTGTTAATTTTAAATATGAAAAATAACCTCTAATATTCAAAGAAAAGCTTGTGCTTCAGAAATCAGCACAACATTATGAGGTTCTTTCAAATGTGATGTTTTATAGCTTGTATAAGTTTTAATTTTATAATTTCTTTAGTAATTTATATTTTATTAGTATAATAACAAAAGCTGTATCATAGCCAGGTGTATATGACATTAAAATGTACAAGACTACAGTTAGTCTCATCAACATAAATAAGATTAGAATTTAGCCTTCTAGTAGTTTCCCCAGCAAATTATTCTAGGCACAGTATCCTATTAATCTATCTTGAAATTGAATCATAAAAAGGAAAATATGGGCACCTGTAAATCAGTTGTTATAACTATGATTACATGAGAGTGGCAAATGCCAAAGACTCATTTTCAGAAAAGCAGTAATCTTTGTAGCCAGGGCATTTAGATCTACCACTACTAAGCACTAATGAAAAGTATTATTTTCAATTCGAAACAAAACTCAAGTACAAACAGACAAGGTAAGTAGTAGAAAGTAGTGTACATAGCTTTTAGCCCTCTGGCAAAAGATAACTTTTGCTTTTAGGCCAATTTTTGGCATGCTTATTTGCACTGAGTAGGGGTATCACAGTCTTCTGCAATGAGGGATAAAGAGCTAGTTAGTGCAAGCAAAGTGACACAAAAACCGACTTTTAAAGACAGATTAATAAAATTATTTTTGGCTAGTTAGACAACAAAGAACTATTTCCTTTTGATAATAAATTATGTAGGCAATGACTCCAGAGCATGCTTCTGTCCCAAAATCTGTTGCCTTCCCATTGTACTATTTGAAAATGTGATATTCTTTTTGTTTAAATTGTGTACATAGCATATGCACCCAGCGGGTTTCAAACATCCGGTCCCGGACTGCTCAGTTTTGAATGTGGGCATTTGCCTGTCGCCTCGTCTCTGGTGTTGTCCAGCCCAAATGTATGACCTTGTGATAGTCTCTGCCCCAATCTCGTCTGCCACAACTTTTCTAGTACTTTCAGTGGAGGGGTCAACTACTCAGGCCTATCTGGAGTCAGGACTCTTGGGGCAATGGTCTTTTGTGAGGCTCCGCCTTTTCCTACACCTCACCCTGATACCCACCCTCGCTGAGATGCTGTTTCCCAGGCCTGACCCTCTTCTTGTAATGTAAGGGGCACTCTGTTACGGATCCGCAGGCCTATCCTGACCCTGAACCGAGCTGACTAGCAGGCCCTTCTCAGGCTTCCTCTCCCTGCCTCTCCAAAAGTGGGCAACTAAACAATGAAAGTGAAAGAAAACGATACCAGTAAGACTCCCTCGTTACAAACAAAAATTGGGCTCCCTGGCCGGGAGAATTCCTCTCCCTATCCACGGTATCCCTCAGTCCGGCTGATACACTACTGGAGTGCTGCACAGCTACTACTGGTCCCTCCAATTACTTCCTACTCAGTCCCTCGCCAAGTGGCTCCGTCCTGCAGGCTCTTGCCTCCTGCAGCCTCTCTCGCTGCCTGCACTCTCTGCTTCCCAAACCTGTGCCGCTCCCACCTGAGTTGCCGGGTCTTCTTTCATCCCCCTTTCTTCGGGGTTGCTTCCCCCGTCAGCCTCGGCTCCTGGGTCCTCACACCCGGCTCTGCAGTCACGAGCACAGGCATCTGCTGCCACTCCACTATCGTTCTCCCTCCAGCAGCCACGGGGTATCCTCCTGCCTAGTGGTGGTCCGCTGGCTCCCTCCTCATCTCCAAGCGAGACTCCAAGGCCAGCTCCACTGGTAGCCCCACTCCTGCTCTCCTCCCCGCCTCTCTTTCTCTGCACACTTCTTATTCTCCTGCTCTGGCTCCAATCCTCATTAATCGCAGCTGGCCGCAGTTTCAAAAAGATGTGGCTAATCAGCCACGCGGGTCCCACTTCCTCTTCCGGTCTTTCCGCGGCGTCAGCTGCAGGTAAGGGAATCGTTGTTTCCTTTCTGCTCCCCTCATCTTCCCAGTCAAGTTTTGGGTCCTGGGGTTCCCCTTTGGCCTCTCTGGGTCTCTTTTGTGCATTTCCTCTGTGATAGCATAATAATAGGTGAAAGATTTGCCAATGTCTTTCTATCTCAAACCAGGAAACGTTGCACTGAGTTATCATCAATTACTGGACTTCATTATTAAAGGCCAGAAATCAGGGAAATTCTGAGCTGAGATATGAAATCAAACCAGCTTTTCTACAAGTAATTATAACACCTATCATTGATAAGATCATTTTTGATCACCAAAATCTCAAGCATTTCAAAGTAAGGGAGCATCTTATCTTAATGAATGAGAAGGGAAATTGTTTTTATTAGAAAGCAGTTTCTACTCCTTAAAAGTAATCCTGATTTAGAACAGAGAAAAGAAAAAAAAAAACTTCCAAAAAACAAAAACGAAAAAAAAACAACCCTCTCTCCTATATACTAAATGGCCCTCAAGAGAACCATGCAAAAGTGAGGAAAAGCAGTCCTGAGATGCTTACATATGTTTTTAAAGAGAGAGAGTGTAGCTTCATATACTAATATATATACAGACACAGAGAGAGAGAATTACCCAGTCATACCAAGCTTTTACTTGGCCTGCTTTATTCTGAACAGTTGATAAGGCATCAAGTCATGCTACTCAAAAAATGTTGGCTTTTTTTTTCTGGTAAACTATACAATAAAAGTTCCTGCAAAATTTCCTCTAAAAATTTGTTCATGTAGTTTTGTTTTTGTTTTCAATTATTAAAAAAAAACCTTGAAAATTTAAAATTCTGATTTATTGAACTGATGTCTGAACAAGATATCATTTTGTAAAGAGTGACCTAGACATGTTATACATTTACATAGTAACTTACCTTCACTGCTGATAATTGTGGTTGCCCTTCTCTGTATCTTTTTTGATTCTACCACATTTTTTGAGATGCAAAGACCAGAACTACACCCAGTATTCAAGATATGGACACAACATAGATCTGCATAATGGCAGAATGATGACCTCCATTTTGTTTTCAGTTCTCTTCTTAACAATACCCAGCATTTTACTGGCATTTCTGGTGACTGCTGCACATTAAGCTGATGTTTTTAGAGAACTATTTACAAGGATTCACAGGTCCCTTTCCTGAGTCATACCAGCTAGTTAAGAACCCAGCACTGTGTATATATGGTTGATGTTAAAATTTTTCCACCACATCCATTACCTTACATTTGTCAACACTGAAGCTCATCTGATATTTTTTGCCCGATCACTTGGTTTGGTGAGATCTTTCTGGAGCTCTGTCCATCAGATAGTGCTAAGGGATCATTAAAACAAAATTAACTCTTAAATCATAGAAATTAAGGGCTGGAAGGGACCTCAAAAGATCATTGAGTCCAATCCCCCTGCTTTGGGCAGGAATACTGCTGAGATCAAATGATCCCAGCTAGGTGTCTGCCTAGTCTCCTCTTGAAGAATTCCATGGTAGGGGACTGCACCACCTCCTTGGGAAGTCTATTCCAGATTTTAGTCACCCTTACTGTAAAGAAGTTCTTCCTTACATCCAACCAGAAACCATCATCTAACAGTTTGACCGTTGCTCCTTGCCCTCCCCTGGGGCGCCCTAGTGACCAGTTTTTATCCCAGCTCCCGATATTCACCCCTTACATACTTAGAGATGGCCACCAAGTGCCCCCTCAGTCTTCTCTTCCCCAGGATGAACACAGTCTCAGATCCCTTAGTCTTTCTTCCTAAGGTTTGTCCTTCAGGTCCTTAATCATTCTTGTTGCCCTTTTCTGGAGCCTTTCAAGATTCTCCACATCTTTTTTGAAGGACAGTGCCCAGAACTTGACACAGTACTCCAGCTAAGGTCTCACAAGTGCCAAGTAGAGAGGAAATATCACTTCCTTAGCCCTATTCACAATGTGTGAGCCCAGCATGCTGTTAGCTCTGTTGACTACAGCATTGCAGTGGTGACTCATGTTCATCCTTGGTTCTGAACTAGCTGGTATGACTCAGGAAAGAGACCTTTGAATCCTTGTAGATAGCTCTCTAAAAACATCAGCTCAACGTGCAGCAGTCACCACAAAAGCTAATAAAATGCTAGGCACTATTAAGAGAAGTGAAAACAAAATGGAAGTCATAGTCCTACCATTATGCAAATCTGTGTTGTGCCCATATCTTGAATACTGGGTGCAGTTCTGGTCTTTGCATCTCAAAAAGTATGTGGTAGAATCAAAAAAGATACAGAAAAGGGCAACCACAATGAGCAGCAGTGAAGGTAGGTTACAATGCAATGAAATATAGACATGAAATATGAAACATAATGCAATGAGAAATGGATATGAAACACAAAAATACATGTTGGTCCAACTAAAACTGAACTTTACTGATACAAATTTTTTTATCTTGGCTGTTTCTATATACAGAGAGAGAAAAACACTTAGTACAATGATCTCACCCAATTTCCAGATGGTAACTTTGCTCAACTAGGTGTCCAGTCAGTTCCTGAAAGCAGAGGGTGTATCAGTGGAAAGTCTTTATGGCTAGCAAAGTCAAAATCCGGACAAGTGTTGAAATCTGGATTTATGAAAACAGTTAACTTTCTTGCTGACCCTTTTATACTTTTCTTCAACTTTACTCATCTGAAGACTCTTTCCTTCTGGATTAGTTTCCCTGCAGTCAGCGTACTGTCCATATTTTATCCTGTCATCATATTCGTTTGTTCAACAGACCCATCACATTCACAGTGCACACCTGATTTCGTCCTTTACCGGTATCTTGATTTGGGCATTGCCTACTGGTTTCCTCTTAACACCTTTCATTAACATATCCAACTATTTCATCCCTCTGATTCAATTGGTTAGTGCCAAGTTTAGTTAATTTAAGCTGGTAACAAGGCTATTACTACGTTATGTTAGGAAAAACTTCTCACAGTGATAGAAAAGAAAGAAACATCATATGAGCAAGCTCGAGGCCATAAGCTGTCTGCGAAAATGAGCTCAAGGCCAGCTGATATTGCAGACACCAGCAAAATGAAAAGTTCAAGTAATAATGAGGCTGATAAAAAAGTTTAAGCAATGGTAAGAGATGGCTAAATATAAAGAAAAGTTTAAATAATGTTGTAATTCACCACTCACACAGGTGCAACTTTAAGCATAAATGTGACAAGCTACCCTAATAGTTCCTCTCCATGAGTTTGCAGTTTGACTTCCTGGAATATTTTTGGTAGCTTCTTCAAACTTGGAGATTTCAATGTGCACCCTCTTTTCCAAGTCACTGATGAAAATATATGGTCCCAGCAGAGATTCCTACAGGACCCATTTTTTACCTCCCTCTATCCTGAAAAGTCATCATTTACCCCTACCCTTTGTGCCTTATCTTTTAACCAGCTCTCAGTTCATGAAAGAACATCCCATCCTATCCCATGACAACTCAACTTTTTAAAAAACTTTTGATGAGGGACCTTGTCAAATGCTTTTTGAAAGTCCAAATCAATTATGTTAGCTGAATCCCCCATGTCCACATGCATGTTAATACTCTCAAAGACATCCAGCAATTTGTTGAGGCAGGCTTTCCCTTTACAGAAACTCTGCTGGTTCTTCCACAGGAGGTCATCTAATAATCCCACTGATTCTTGTAATGGGGGGGGCCTCCTTGGAGTCTATCTACTGGTGACCCCGCCCACCTGTTATGGGCCAACCGTCCACCTTCTCTCCCGCCATGCCTTGTTGTTAATTAATTGTTCTTAATTAAGTGGGAGGGTGCCCATTGTATGCCCGGAGGCACCGTCTGTGGCTCCGTTCCTCCCCTACACCACATCCCAAGCCTCACAGATGGTATTTTGTAAAATCCTCTTTATGCTGGGGTCTCGGCCACTGCGGGCCCATCCCTTTTCTCTCTAGTTAGGTCTGTCAGTCAAAAAAACCCCTCTAATCAGGGTTTGACTCCCAGGCTCTAGCTCTCAAAAAAAAACCCAAAAAACCCTCCCTTGGGCTCCTGCCCCTGTGGTGCTGGGGTCTGTGCATCCCCAAACACTAAGCCCTCTCTGGCACTGGGGTCAGCTCACACCCGAACACTGCACCCTCTCGAGCCCGAGGGTCAGCTTACCCCTGAATATTGCACCCTCTCTAGTGCCAGGGTCAGCTAACCCCTGAAAACCACCAGTGTTAACATTAAACAAGAGAGGCAACATGCCTGCTTACTTTAGATAATCAGGAGGATGGCTCAGGGCATGGCATAGTCTTCCAACGGAGACTGCAGCCACAGCACTGTAGTCATTGGGAATCCACCTCCCTGCTGCCCCTCTGGCCTTCTCCACTTGCCATTTGTAGAGTCCTGGCCTTCCTCTTCCTGTCACCTGACTGGCTGGCAGGGCCTGAGCTTTAACCCCTACTTGACCAGCCAGCCATGACTGGAAGGTTCTGGGCTTGAAGGGACCACCCTGCCTTTTAGTAACAGGGTTAATGTTCTCTGTTACAATTTTCTCCCTGGCTTCCTTCTTCTGATATTTATTTTAATTGTTTTATGATTAATTTAGCATTTTCTGCTATATATTCTTTTTTAGCCCTCCTTATATCACTTTCACACTTGACCTGCCAGAATTTGTGAGCTTACCTGTTTTCCTTATTTGGGCATGCCTTCTGTTTTTTGAAGGATCTCTTTTTGCCTTGCTTGGGCTCCTTAAGTCTGCTATTAAACCATGCAGGGATTTTATTGGACTCCCCATTAGCCTTTTTGCTGCTCCTTTTAATTTTTTTCTCGCTCTTGTGTTATTTCCCTTCCTAAAGTAATTTATTAGTGTGATGGATTTTACTTACTCCCTCCTACGAGAATGTTGAATGTGATTGTTCGGATCAGTATTAGAGAGTGACTCACCAAGAGATCCTTCTTGAACCAGGTCTTGTTTGTTACTCAGGATTAGTTCTAGAATTACTTCTCCTTTGGTATATTATATCCAGAAATATTATCTCCATATTTGGCCCTAATGAAGTGTATACATAGTAAGGCTAGTTGAAATTTTCAGTTAGTATTGATTGTCTCATTTTAGCAGCTTTTCTAATCTCCCTGATGATTTCATGATGACCTTCACCTTGATCTGATGATTGGTAGTACAAACCTAGTACTATATTCTTTTTATTCAAGCATTGAATTTCTGTCCACAGGGATTCTATGGTAGCTTTCCTTTCAAATAAATTTTTTATTCTGTTACTATTTATATTATTCTTAACATACAGTGGCACTCCCCCACCTGCATGTCCTACACTGTCATCTCTATGTAGTTTGTAACCTGGTATAAACAGTGCCCAGTTCATTATCATTCTTCCACCAGGACTCTGAGATGCCTAGTGTGTAAAAGTCATTATTTAATACCAGACATCCTGGTTCATGCATCTTATCTTTTAGGCTTCTGGTATTTGTGTGGAAGTATTTGTGTAGAAGTATTTTCTCCTTATTCAGCTGTCAGTTACTGCTCATGCTATTTGATTCTGACTTATCCTCAGTATTATGTATAGTTATACCTCTTATGCCTCTACTATCCCCTTCAAGTCAGTATATGATCAGAGTGATGTCTCCTTTTGGGCTTATGTTAACTTATACTGTGTACTTGCACTGAGCACTCTTCTGCATCTGTTGTTTACTCCCACTTTTTAGTTTAAAAGCTGCTGTACACCCTTTCTCATATTTAGTGCCAAAAGTCTGGTTCCATACTGGTTCAGGTTTTCTGTACAAGTTCCTCCCCAGTAAACACAAATCCGTCTTCTCTGTGCCATCATCTCATCTACCTATTGAGACTCTGGAGCTTTTCCTATCTCTCTGTAGGACTGGAAGTATTGATACTGTGGAGGTCTTGGATTTAATCTCTGGTTTAGCAACTTAAATTTAGATTTAAGGACTTCCGTTCTACACCTCCCTACATCTATGGTACCCACATAGAGCATGACCACCAGCTCCTCCCTAGCATCTACTAGCAACCTACCTACAAATCTCATTGGGTCTTCTACCTTTGCTCCTAGCAGTTAAGTCACCAGGAAGTGCTCCAAGAAATCAAAAACCAAGCTACCTAAGAATATAATGATCAAGCCCCCTCTAGTCCTACCACTTGATTTTTTTTTCTATCCTGTGGGATCCAGTCCTTTAGAGAAGTATCCTTTGTGCAAGAGGTCTTTCAAAGCCAAAAGCAACTTGCATTGGGTGCACACATACGAAACCTGCCCCCAGGGCACTTCAGCTAGATATCTAAGTTGATTAGTCTTAACTAAAGGACTAGCTTACCTTGAAGGCTTCAAAGAGGGGAGGTACAAACTGCTCTCTTTACTATTGCTCTCTCCCCTTGTCACTCAGCTTCCCTCCTTTTGTGGTTTCCAAGCCTGGACTAGCTCTGCCCACTCCCTAGGGCCTCATTAGGTCATAGACGGCAACATTTCCTCTGTAAACACTCAGCAAGCAACACTCAAATCTCAAAGCATATCACCCAAACAAAGAACAAAATTGATGCTCACCAAACACCTAAACAGATCAAATTCACAAAGCTTATGTATCTTCCAGGGAAAAGATCTGGTGCCTGGCTCCTTTTCCATCTTTTCGTCTTGCTCCCACTGAACTATCTTGCAAACTGCCCTGTTCACTTATTCCTGCCTCCTCACTGAGAGTGTAACAAGGAAGTTGCTTTAAAGGCATATAGCATGGTAACTAGGTCTGCGCAAAGTGGCTAGTATTCACTATGGATTTGGATTTGGCTGATTTGGGGGGCAGTGATTCGATTTGGTGGTTTGAATCACTGTTCCTGCCCGCTCTTAATGGTTGCCCTGCCTGGCCCCAGCCCCTGGCTCTTTGAGGGGAAAAAACCCCACTCACCAGCTGCTGTCAGGCAGAGGACAATCCCCGCTGGCCCCCCACTACCACACACTGCATGGGGGACACTGCTATGAGCCCCCCCCATGCCTGCCCCACCCACCCCAGCTCCCAGCCCTTCAAAACAAAAAAACCCCAAATCACTGGCTGCTACTGGAGGGAAATTTCCACTGACCCATGCTGTGTGGGGGATCTGCCATGAGCCCCCTGAAGTCCCAGGGCTGCCACAGGAGCCAGGGAGTCAGGGGTTTTTTTGTTTTGTTTTTTAAGGGCCAGGAGCTGGGGTGGGTAGGGCAGCCAAGGGTGGAGGGGCTGGGACAGTGGGCAGGGGTCAGGAGGCTAGTGGCAGAGCCCTCCATGCAGTGTGGGACAGTGGGGAGCAGCGGGGATCTCCCCCTGCCACACCTGGCAGGAGCCGGTGAGTAGGGACTTTTTTTTAAACAACCAGGAGTTAGGCTGGGTGAGGCAGCTGTGGGGGGCTGGGAGAGCGAGCAGGGGTTGTGGGGCAGTCAGGGGTCCCCCCATGGTCTCCTCCCTGTTCCTCCAGTTCCCCCTTCCCTGCCCACTACTTTCCAGCATGGAGTCCAGGTCCAGCTCCCTGCTACGGCCAGCAGGAACTGCCCAAATCGCCCAAGCTCTCCAAATATTTTCCAAATTGATAAGGACCTTTTAATTGGTCCCCTGATTCGATTTAGAGATTCAGCCACCAAATTGGGCCGAATCTCCTCTGAATCGAATCGGCACCCAAAGCTTTGCACAGCCCTAATGGCAACCCTTCTTGGAACTGAATAGCTTAACAACAGTATACCAAATACATGTTAACTACTTTGTTAATATGCTGTGCGTCCAGAATCTGAGTTTATATTTGAAAGAGGAAAAACTGTCAAAACAAAGTGAAACTACTTTCCTTCTTAATTCCTTCTATTTTCTGTTTCTGTTACAGAACATTCTTAATCGTAGCAATAGTGTTAGTGTCACAATGCTTGTGACATGAATGCTTAGAAAAATTGTGTTTGATTATAAGTAATACATACAACAGAAATATTAAATTTATCTTATTTTCCTTCTCATGACTAGGTGAGCCAAGTCCCCCATCAATTCATGGACAGCCAGGCAGTGGAAAGAGCTTTAAACTTAGCATAACTAAACAGGATGATGGAGGAGCTCCTATTTTGGAATACATTGTGAAATACAGAAGTGTAAGTATTCCATTATTCACAAAGGATAGTGTTGTGGTTCAATATAATTTTTAAATGCAGAGAAAAGTTTTACTAGAAATGAGATCTAAATTTAAAAAGCATTGCTTAACGCATGAGTGAAATAACATACTCTAATATTATTACTTCCCATGACCATGATTTTTGTCCCAGATTAGTAAACTCATATTCGGATAGCTTTTAGATTTTAGGTGACAAAATACATACAATTTTATTTCCTTTTCCAGTCTACTGTAGTGTATTTAAAAATAGTGAGGGGAAAGAAATTACAATTAGCAAATGGGGATAGGCTTCATAGTAGTCCCTGAATATACAGAAGCAGTGATCAGCCATCATCCAACTATACCTGACTAGATGTAGCAGAAGTCCACTTAAAATACATTAAACAGAAAGTGGCTATGCCCTTATATGCTATAGAAACTAGAAAGCTGCAAGAAGTTATTTCAAGTTACGAGCCTATTTATTTACCTGTAGTGCTGTCATTGTCGGTAAGCCAACATACTCATTTTTAAAATAGTTTTGACATGCTTCCTAAGATATTTTACCAGAGATCTTTTTAATTTTATTCTAGATCTAGGTTTATACAAGTGCTAAACGTGAGAAGTAAAGTTATTGTTTCCCCTATGCTAACTATAACCAAAGAAGATTGGTAACTCAAAATCAACTGAGAGTGAGGTGATAGAGCTTGCAATAATAGCT
The DNA here is from genome assembly GCF_001723895.1 of Crocodylus porosus. NCBI lineage: Eukaryota > Metazoa > Chordata > Crocodylia > Crocodylidae > Crocodylus > Crocodylus porosus. Next base: position 28,211,238 of record NW_017728906.1, read on the forward strand.
TTAGGGAATAACAGCAGTCTTTATATCAAGGATTCCTAGATCTTAATTGATTTACTTAAATCACTTGCAGTCTAACAAGTTTCAGAGTATCTTTGTGAAAAAAAAGAAGAGGCAAAGTAACTGGAGTGATATGATAACAAAATACACAAAGAGCTAATGAGATCTAATGGAATTGTATGAAGATGTGTTTCCTGGTCATTACTTCCTGGTCATTTCAAAGTGTCTGGTTATTTATATACAAAAATATTTTAAATAGACTTAAAAAGTCTAGGTCAAGATGTGGATTATGGATTTCCTTACTATAAGGAACCTAACTCATATCCATTACCATTTATTTAAAAAAAAATTGTATATTATATAGTCTGGTTTTGGTCAGAATATATTTTCACTTAAAGTGTTAATGTGTTTTATGTATGTAAGTGTGTGCTGTACAGGGAATAAATGAAAATGTGAAGACTTAAATAATGATTAAAAACAAACCATAAAGGTAGCCAAACATCATTTCTGTAAATCCAGTTATTCCAATCTATTTATTTAAAATCTTTCTGTACATCTATTTATCTAATCTAAATGTAAAGAGAATATTTTATATTATCCAAAAAAAAAGAAGCAGCATTTTGATTTTTGGACAATACAAAAAGCAAATTATAAGAAATGTATATAATATATTAATGATTAATATAATATATACATATTTGTCTTTTTGTATAGTGCATGTTACAGGAGAAGCCTTTTTGGTTTTCTGTATTGCTAGTAGTGAATGTTATGGAGAAGTTAACAATGGAAAGTGAGGAACAAAGGAAATTGGTACCAATGTGTAATAATCTTACTCTCCTCCAAGGTACCCCCCCACACAATCAACTCTCAACCCTTATTGGAAAGTGTCACCTATGTTTAATTCCTTTTTAAAGTTTGTAACATTGGCTCCTAGCTATTTAAGTGTTGTTAAATACAGAAAAGAGAGATTTAATTTTAGTTCAGTGTCTTTAGAAGGGCTTAATCTATAGGTGCAACAAGGGCGCTGGAGTCGGCTGCTTCTGGACGCAGCATTTACTTGTGTGCCCGGGACTGCAGCATGTCAAGCTGGGCTAGAGCAGCTCTGGGCTGGCAGGAGGTCGGGGGTGGGGGTCAGCTCCAGGCTGCAGGTAACAGCACTGGGCAACGGAGGGACGGGCTGGGGCACAAGGGTGCCACAGTGCAGGGTTAGCCAGTAGACAGTCCCTGCATTGTAGCACCCTTGTGTCCCAGCCAGCCCCTGTCACAGTCTACACATTTAAGCACAAGTAACTGTTCTGCTATAGGATAGTACTGTCCCTGACCAGTACATACAGTTGGTATGTATCCTACGGCAGAGTTAATTCATTTACTGTTCCCTAATATGGGCACATGTGTAGACTCTGACACTTGACTGGAGTTAATTAGTCCACTCGCATAAAGCTTGCATGTGGATGCACCCACTGAGAACACCTCTGTTAGTATGTTTACTCCATATCCTGGTGCATAACTAAATTTCCTCTTTATTTCAAGTACAGATGTTGAAAGCTGAGTGAGATACAGTAATACATCATCAATTTGCAGAGCTTGTTTATGCCCACTTGTTCATAAATTCAGTTTCAGTTGATTTGTACTCGCTTTGCTAAGAATCTTTAAATTGGGAAAACAGCAGGAGTGACAAGATATACTCCAATGTGTGCCATTGCTCAGAATCTCATCTGTGTGCAAGGTCTGAAGCAAGCCGCCAAATCCTTACTGCATTTTTGATGGTCTGTCTTTTTTTGCAGAATTTCCTTCATCTTTAAATTATAATTTTCCCTTGTGTCTGTAAAACAATGTGCTTTTTCCTGTAGCTTGTCAGACTGCAATAGGTGCTGTGTCCCCTTTCATCTCCAGCAGTCCAGCAAGTGGGAAAGAGATGATGTGGAGAAGGGGAACGAAGAACCTAAGGAAGGAGATAGAGAGGACCAGCTAGGTAGCATGACCTACATATAATGCCATTTATTTTTACCCCACTGAAATACCTTTCTCCATTAACTAGTACCTTGGAACATCAGGCCACAGAGATGCTGCTTTTGTTTGGAGCCACGTCCATATTTTCTAAGCACTCAGTTGGGGAAAAAAAAAGTCATTTGACCAAATTAAAGGCCTCTCTGAAACAAAAGATAGAATAATAATTTCCTAGTGCTTTAATCAGAATGAATGGATGCTATTTAAAGTGCTTAATTATCTGTTGACTATTTGTCCTCTATGTTCACCATTCAGTCCCATTTAATTAGCTTTCCTATAATTCCTTCCAGCCTCATTAGCAGCACCTGGACCAATATCTTTGCTCGCGTGTTTAAGACTTACACTCAATAATAAGCTGAATATCAGTCAACAGGTTTTTCATCTTTGGGAGCAGTCTCTCTGTATGGTTTATTTTTTATTAGGGATCAGTTTCCCTAATTGTTTTGTATTTCTACACAAACTTTTGCTAGGACTGTGGACAGTCCAACTACATAAAAGATCACTGCAAAGCCCAGGACATTTTTATTCTGCCAGTTGCCTGTTCTGCTTCTGTCAGTCTTTGCTGTAGAGAATTGTCCTAGTTCTGTTATGGTCATTTAAAAAAAAATAAATTTAACCAAATAATTTTGAAGCATGGAGCTTTCTGTTCCAAGCTCCAGCATACATCACCTAGAATACACATTTTCCAGTACCTTTTATAATCATATCCTCACTTTCCATGTGAAGTCTTACTAGCTACAAGTGGTGCAAGGAGCATAGGGTCTTCATATGTGTTTCGGAGAGAGAAATCCTTCTCTACTACTTAAGGCCACAAAATGCCAATGATTTAGAAATAGTTTGATAGTAGCTAGTGTCAGGAGGGACCTGAACAGATCATCTAGCCTGACCCCCTGCCATAGGCAGGAATGAATGCTGGGTTCACAAGACCACAGACAGGTGATCATCCAACCTCCTCCTGAATTTACCCAAGGTAGGGGAGAGGACCACTTCCCTGGGAAGTTGGTTCCATATTTTGGCCAAC
>NW_017728906.1:28214557-28227424 GCF_001723895.1 Crocodylus porosus
GGCACCCAGTACTGAACACAGTACTCCAACTGCGGCCTGACCAAAGCCGCGTAGAGGGGGAGTATCACCTCTCTGGACCAGCTTCAGATGCACCTTTGGATGCATGACAAGATATGGCTGGCCTTGCTGGCTGCTGTCTGGCATTGGAAGCTCATGTTCATCTTGGAGTCGATAATGACTCCAAGATCCCTTTCCACTTCTGTGCTTTCAAGGAGGGAACTCCCCAGCCTGTATGTATGCTGTGGATTCCTTCTCCCAAGGTGCAGCACCCTGCACTTGTCGACGTTGAACCCCATCCTATTCTCATCTGCCCATTTTTGTAGTCTGAATAAATCTTGTTGCAGCCTCTCTCTCCCTTCAAGTGTGTCCACCTCACCCCACATCTTAGTATCATCAGCAAACTTGGACAGTGTGCTTTCCACCCCCTCATCCAAGTCACTGATGAAGATGTTAAACAGTGCGGGCCTGAGGACTGAGCTCTGGGGGACCCCACTACTCAGATCTCGCCAGATTGAGTACAACCCGTCCACCATTACTCTCTGGGTGCGCCCCATCAGCCAATTTTTTACCCATCCAACTGTGCAGGCATCGATGCCTACAGTCACTTATTTTATTGATGAAGATGGGGTGAGAGACAGTGTCAAAGGCCTTCTTAAAGTCTAGAAAGACTACATCCATGGCGACACCATCACCCAAGGATTTAGTTACCTGGTCATAAAAGGCAATCAGGTTGCTCAGGCAGGAACTACCTGTGATGAACCCATGCTGATTGCCCCTGAGCATGATCTCCCCTGCTGCCTCCCACAGATGTGCTCCTTGATGATTCTCTCCAAGATCTTCCTGAGCACCGAGGTGAGGCTTACAGGTCTTGTGTCCTCCTTCCTCCCTTTCTTGAAAATTGGGACCACATTAGCCAGTGTCCAATCTGCTGGCACCTGGCCAGATGACCACGAATGCTCATACAGCCAGGCCAAGGGCTCTGTGATGACCCCTGCCAGCTCCCTCAACAAGTTTTTCTGCTCCATTCTTGATTCCATAGCAATTTAGAATAGGGATAAAATATTTCATAATTTTCATAGGTTTCATAGACATTAGGGCTGGAAGGGACCTCAGAAGGTCATCGAGTCCAGCCCCCTGCCCCAGGGGCAGAGAGTCAGCAGGGGTCATAGGATCCCAACATATTAATGTAGCTAACTTTATTTGGAGTGTATCCCAGTGTCTGACAATAGCAGAAATGATATTCTAACCAATGCAAATGACTACTAAAAATATTCAACGAGAAAATGTTTTAATCACTCTATAGAAAGCACCTGCCTACCTGCAGATGTCTAAAACAAAATGGTAGTAAAAGTGTTGCTAGCTTCTTTCTCCTCTCTCTTCGCCTCCATAATTATATCTGGTGAAACTATTACAGAGTTGGTTTTCATCTTTCCTATCTTGACATGTCACAACATGATGTTATCATGTTGAGTTTTTGCATTGGTTGAACTTTGGTTCGAAGCTCGGCTAGGTTTCTCTCTCTTAACTTCTTCCTCTCTTTTTCACCTGTCCCCCATCTTAATTCTTTAAATATGGGGCTTTTAAAAAGACCCAGTTCAGTGTTTATTTTCTTCTGCTCTAGGGTCTCTTCCCTGTTGCACTGGTTTTGATTTGACCTCTCAGTTTTTCACTATACAGTTTTAGATAGATAGACAGAGATAGAGGCACAAGAAATGATGCTTCCAGAACTCTTACCATTGTCAGTTCCAACTCCAAGATTTCCCCTTTGCATATTACAGAAATTATACAATTAGAATTATAAAGGAACTCTATCATATACTAAATCTATTTTTGTGTGATCCTGGGTTTTGTTATTTGAAGTGATATGTTTACCAAAAAGAGAAATGTTTTAAATGCAGCATATTTCTTTTTACAAACTTGATACAGGAAGCCTGCAGTTAAAAGATAACCACTCTGTCTCATGTGTTTTATTTTGTTATCTTTAAACACTGTGCTCCAGACTTTAGGCAGTTTTTTTTCCAAGTGCTTAAGGACCTTGAGTTCAATGGTAGTTATTCCCCTAAATATTTTTGAGGGTATGGGGCTTATAAACCTAAAAGTATTTTTATACTTGAGATTGTACAACAGTGTAAAGATGCCTGAACTAAGTTTCAGTCAGCTAATTTGGGTATCTATCTACTGCATAGTTTCCTATTGAGTGTATTATTAAGATTCATGAGAAACAACACATTCTCAGATGGAACATATTTAGCATTAAACTGTCACACAAGGTGGCTCCTTCCTAGGAGAGAGAAATTAGATTGTATGAAGTTCCATTCTATTGCAGCTCCTATTTAAAGCCTCTCAGGGTAACTTACCCAATTGAGTGAAGAATTCCCTTTGAAAGAAGTGGGGATAAAACTCAACTGATAAGTTACAACACTTTAGGTTTTGCTTCTCCTTGTCCATTCCACTGTGGTTACTAGAGACAGCCAGTGTCCCCTACCCTCTAGGTGCAGTAGTGGCCACATACCATGTGAGGTATCCTAGGAAAGCTGCAGGTTGGTCCTTACCTAACCTGGTGTAATATGCATCAGTATACAAAATTATTGTAAATTATTTGATGGTTTATGACCTTTAGGACCATAATTGCCTAGGTCACACATAAACATGAGAGTTACCCTTTGAAATTACTTTGACATCACAACAGTGAACAGAGCAACACCTATATATTTTTTTTTTAATCTGGGCCATAGGTAGTGGGGTTTGCAGAAGAACCTAGGTACCTAAGTGAATGGGAGTTACGTACCTAGACAGTTAAAATCCTACTAGGTTCTATCTGCATGCTTAAGCACCCAACTGCCTATCCAATCTGGCCCTTAGCCACTTTTGAAAATGTTAGCTTTTTGCCCTTTTATCTGTCTGTCAACACGTTATACTTCTTTAAGGGACATGGATTTATAAGAACAAGTCTCATAACATGTAGAAGTACTGGAACTGGGCATTTAGATTCCATAAGCAACTTTGAAAATCTCATCCATGATACTGCTCAGTGATCATGCATGAGACATCTGCAGTCTCCTATAAGAGGTACTTCAGCACTGCACAAAGAAAGCAAACAGTCTCAGGCTGTGGTCCAAATTGTAATGCGTGAAGATTTACATTGCTTGATGAAACTGTTAATAGCAGTCCTGATGGAAGAGTTGTATTTTGAAAGGAAAAGAAATTAGATTGTGAACTCTGGCTTCAAAGGAGCTTCTGGCCTTGCATGTGTTTGTAAAGTGCTTTATTTACATGAAACATTCTATAAATTATAAATATTAAGTATAATGAAAGAACAGCCTAATAAGGTAAGATATTTTACTTTACCTTAGGTCTATTTTTCTGCCCTTGAATACCAAATTAAAGGGCCTAAACAGAAACAGGAATATTTGTTGACACTGTTGGTGTTATTTCTTTCCCCTTCTACTTTAGCATTTGAAATTACCCTAGGAGTGTTTCTCAAAATAAAATACTGTCTTGAAATTACAGATACAATATCAGCTAAATTGTAGGAAATTTCAGCTGTTTTTTCTACATGTTCTGGTAAAGTGCCACTAATAGACTGAATGCAAGGAAAAAACAAGTTCAAGGAAAAATGAGGCAGGAGAGCTTGTGGGTTTCCCATAGATCTTGCTATTCTGACCTTTCTTTGAGTCTAAATTCTTCTACTTTTTAATTGGCAGTGTACTGCTAGATCTTTCACCATCATGTATCTTTGCGTTGTGCCTCTAATCACTTTTTTTCCCTGTCAGTCTATCCACCACCTTCCAGTTGAATTAAAATTTCAATATAGCTTCTTTGGCTAGATATAATTTATATTCTCTCAGCTGTTTCCTATTCTCTCTCTGCCACCACCTAATCATGTCCTCTTAGATCTACCAGATCTTCACTTAGTAAGATGTTTCTTCTAGATATATTAAACTAACTGCTAAGACTGTAACTTCAGACAATCTCCCAAATCTCATGTTTATCCCTGCCGCCAAATCTAATCCTTCAAGTTAACCTCAAAATTTGTTCAATTCTCATATCTTGGAAGAAAAGATGTAAAGCTACCCATCATCACCTCTGAAACATTAATTGTATCTGACAACATTCTATCTCTTCCTTTGTTTAAATTCATAGTGATATCCTCAGAAGGCTCAGTTGACTACAGTAATTTTTTTCATTTATAATTCTTTTCACCAAATTCAAGTTGCCCAACGGTGAAAAGCTTAGCAGTTCATTCAAGGGCAAACTAAAGAATGCTAGGCCACTAACAGTCTTTAGAACAATTATCTGATGGCTTATCTATCCCAGAATTCAAGAGAGAATCTCATTCTGATCCTTTACCATTTATATGAAAGAAATTATCTTCTTGCTGGGATAGTGAATATCAGGGATAATTCCTTTGAATGTCTTTGGGATTGTATGTTCACCAGCCAGAGAGGAGATTTAGAAATCATGTGCCCAATACTCTTGCTATACACAATCATTTTCCATATAACTTTTTATCTATATCCCAAGAATGCTTTACATACCTTCCTTCCTAACAATTTATAGTTCTGTTCTGTTTCTACTTATAGCAGTCTAGAATTGCCTATTGCATTCTTTTTAATTTTAATCCAAAATCCATTTCTTAACTCTTGTCCATGATTCCAAAAATGTACCTAATTTTTCAGTATACACATGGACAGACATACACACACCACGCATGCATACATGCATGCAGGAGCACATACACATACGCACACAATCTGTTAATGGACTCTTCAGATTTTCTTATGCTAATGTATTCTTACTGAAATTTTGCTATCCTATTCTCTCCAGTCCTCCCAGACCATACCAGTCTATGTAACTTTAAAATATAGGATTTTAAAATACTGGTATTCCTAACTTAATGTGAGTTTATTTGCTTGTACACATTGTCATCAAATGTTCATCACTCTATTATTTTTACATCAGTGTTAAAATATGTCGAGATGTTAATAACAAGCAGTATAAATATCAGAAGTTTTGCTCAGTAGAATAACAGGCAGTTGCTATAGAAGTCATTAATTGGGGAGTAATAATGCTTTACCATTTTAATTATGAAATTTCCAAAACAGAAGGCATTGATTTCTTTTTATTTTGGTAAACAAGTTAAATTCTAACTTTCCCTATTTGTACCGCTTGTGAACTATTATCAGCATCCTGTTACCTTTTCATTGTGCTGTAAATGCTAAAGGTAGCCACTTTCACGTTGAGTCAAGTGCTTCCTGAAAACTTCCTTAAATATATTTAAAGCACACCTAAGGTGAACTCCTGTCAGTACCAATGCTTGTGTAGAAACCAGCAGGCAGAATTTTAAAAAAGGCAATGTCAGTATAGGTGCAGTATCACATTGCAATGCTGAGGGCAACTAAAACTGTCAAATGTATTGCAGAATTTACATAAAGGGGTTCATGCAACTTGTACTATTTTCTACAGAAAGCAGACTAAAAGGGAAAACATCCATACCCAAGTGGTAAGATTAGGCCAAAAACTACTTAAGTGCAGATGGTGTTTCTATTAGCACATGTCACTGAGCAGTACGCTGCTACAAAAAAACAACCAAAGCCACAAGTGTCCAGGAAAGTATTGGGTTGTCACAAACATGCCATCTTCCTCTGCAACCATAGAGGATCTTCAGGAAACAGTATCCTGACACAGATAAGTTTATGGGGCATTGGTTTAGGTGGCATGGATAGTAGGGATGTGCAAAGTTTTGGTCACTGATTGGATTCGGAGGATATTCAGCCCAATTCAATGGCCAAATCTCTGAATCAAATTAGGAGACCCATTAATCTCTCTGAATTGACTCTGAAGCCTCCAAATCAATTTAGAGAGATTCGGAGAAATTCGATAATTTGGCCATAGACACAGCTTTATATGTTTTTTCTAAGTACCTTGAGGTACCAGGTGCAGCTTGTGAATGCTGAGATGGTGGGGCAGATGGAGCATCCCATGGGAACATGGAGGGTTTCCCCACGCGCTCCATGGTGGAGCACAAGGGGAAATACCACACCCCCTTGCTTGGCAACTGGTGCCTCCTGGACCTGGGGGGGCAGGGTCCCCCCACAGCTGATCACTGAGCTGGGGGGGCATGGGGGAACCCCCTGCAGTCCCATGGGATGCTCCATCTGCCCTACCATCTCAGCATTTACGAGCCATGGTACAGCATTCACGAGCCATGGTACATAGCCATGATACGAGCCTTGAATACTTCAGGGTACATAGAAAAAACATATAAAGCTGTGTCTATGGCCGAATTGCTGATTCTCTGGATCAGAACCGAATCTTCAGATTCAGCCAAATTGAATCAGGATAGCGATCCAAGTCAGCAAATCAAATCACTGTTCCCCAAATTGGACCGAAACCGAATTGAATACTGCCTTCTTTGCACACCCGTAATGGATAGGATTTGTGCCTTAGCTGTTGTGTTTATCCATTTGGAAATAGATTTCCTGCACTGTAGGTTGTGTCTCATAGAGCAATAACAGACTTTTAGTCAAAAGGCAGTACCTACATTTTCAGATACCTTTTTAAAAAATAGATATGGAAATATAATGTTCTGTAATCCCTGTAACATTACAGTATAATCACCAGAATAACTTTATAGGACATACAAAAAGTTAAGCATGCTAAGATTGCAAAACCAGGCACTCTGAAGTTATGAAATGCCAGAATTAAGACAGCATATGCAACCTTATTTTGGCCACATTGTGCATATGTCTTATGATAAAAACTTAATTGAATCAACACATGGGTAAACAAACATAGAACCCCTGTCACAGTTCATGCACATAATTGCCCTGGGGACAAATCAGGCTTGTGTAATGAGGGAAATTGATGTCTTGTTTGGCACTATCATGTTTGTTTTAGAAGTTAGTACTTGTGGCAGCTATTCAGCATAGTGAACAAGACTATGAATTGCAGGAAAAAATAAATTTGTCTCATGGTTAAAGCAGCTGAAAGTTTCCCCAAGTTATTTGAAGTCATCCCTGTCTCTGCCTCACAGTTCCAATACGATACTTAGCAAGTTGCTTAAAGCAATTTATTTATTTATTTTTTAAAGAGTACCTCACTTGAGACTCTGAGGGTCTGATTTGCAGAAGACCTGAATACTCAAAGCTTCAATTAAGGCTTCAGGAGAGATAAAATTCCACATAATCCTGATTTCCTAACTTTTGAGTGTTGGCTTTTAACCTCAACTTTTTTAGCCTAATTAATTGTGTATAATTTACAAAAAGAAACCCCAAACATAAGAATAGTATTGATTCCATCATGATTTATTGAAAGGATTCAGATCTTGAAATCTATAGTAGAGACCTGTAACACTTCAACTGACAAAATAACTGAAAAAATTATTGTTATGATAGTTTCTGTGGACCAGCTAGTAGAAAGGATTGTATGCATATGTTACTAGTGGTGTAGGTTGTAGACATGTTGATCTAAGGACATAGGCAGACAAGGCTCTTGGGGTGAATCTGATATCTTTTATTAGACCAACTTAAATAGTTGGAAAAAATGTTAAGCAAACTTTCAGGTTTAAAAACCCTTCATCAAGCTGAGGAAGTCTCTGCAGCTCTTTGTGGATGGAACGGTATGTGCTCTTTCCATCCAGGAAGAGCACACAGCACTCACCATTCCATCCAGGAAGAGCACACACCAACTGCAAAGACTTCCTCAGCCTGATGAAGGGTTTTTAAACCTGAAAGCTTGCTTAATTTTTTATTCCCCCAACTATTTAAGTTGGTCTAATAAAAGATGTCAGATTCACCCAAAGAACCTTGTCTGCCTATGTTACTAATACATTTCAGAGATATTTTGTAGCATCAGAAATGTTGGGGTTATTCTAGTGTTTGGTGATGAGTGTGCTGTTATGGTCATAAACCCTTCTTTTTTTTCCTTAACAAGCCTGCCCCCTGTTTACAATGACCCAATCCTATCTCTCTTCTACCTTCTTTGCTTTCTCATCCTAGTCTCTTCAAGTCATTCCTACTCTCTACTTCAAGACTCCCTGGTCTTTCCTGTACACTACATTATGGTCCTGGTCTCTCACTCTAGATTCCCATTATACTCTTTTCCCAAACTCTTGCCCCCACTTGTCATATTCTCTCTGCTTCCCACACTGTTCATCTGATCCTAGTTCTCCCATACAACCATTTTTTCCAGTCCCAACCTCTAGATACAGCTAATCCAAGTCCCTTTCCTCACTGCCTATTTTGTTGGTCCTTGTTAGATCAGTTGTAAGTAACTGAAAAATAAGGTGTTATACAGAAAGTACTGTGACATATTAACCATCAGTGGAATTACCACTGTCATTTATATTTATGTCATTATAGTGTACTTTTTTCTTTTACAGTTTTACTTCTTTACCTTAAGGTGTCAACAGAATATTTTTATATATCCCTCTTCTCAACATCATGCCTAACAGTTTGTTTTTCCTGTTTTCACTGATGAGGGTCTTACAAACCCATTTAATTTAAATAAAAAAGAAGTCTAGTTTGTATAACAGTTATAGAAAGTGGTCTGGGACTTCTGGGCACCATGGCAATAAAATTTTTTAAAAATAATACATTATGTTACTGTAGAGTCTCTGTGCTAAGGTAATTTATTGCAAAATATTTGAATTAGGAATGAAAGGGCTCCTCTACATGTCCAGGTAAAAGTGCCATGGGATCTAACACAATTGCACCTCCTGCAGTGCCATACCTACATGACAGGAGGTGTGCTTGTGGGGTTAAGCATCAGATCCTATTGCTGGTTCAGGGGGAGCCCATGATTGCCATCCTGGGCTCCCCCTGCACTGGCAAATAGCAAGGTCCCACAGTTGCAAGTACCACAGCTCGCAGGACTCTGGGTTCTCAGCCCCACTGAATGAGTCCCATAGTTGACGGGACTCTCAGCCCTGGCAGCTGTGGGGCACCCCCATGGCTGGGAGACTGCAGCTGCTGCAGTGTTCCAGCCAGAGGGGCACAAGCTACATGTACAAATTAAAGCCGGATAGAAACCAGGTTTAAAGTTATTACACATTTTCCAGCAATAATTTTATAGTTGGTTGTACCTTTTTAAGGGGCCATAGTAAATTTGCATGTGTAGCCACTCTAAATTATTTGCATAATTAACCAAGTAATTGCATAATAGTTGTAATGGGTGGTGGGGAGGGTCTAAGAAATACACCGCTTGAAAGGTTATGTAATCTAAAGCATGTTGTGTATGAGTTTGTGATACATAATCAGTTTAAGTGGTATACATCTTCCATCCATGTAAATAAAAGGCTATCAAATTACCCAATATTGTATAAAGTTCTGCATACAGACTAAGGACAGAATATGATTAATAGTTATTTTAAGCACTTATTTATAACTGTTATGTGCATGTGTTACATTCATAAACTAGTCATCTTTGTTTTTAATGGGAAGTTTCTTTAAAAGAATTTTGATAAGCCAAATCATTGAAACTTAAGTGCTGGAAAGTGTTGCTTATTCTTACAAGAACGTACAACTCATGATTCTTCTGTTCTTTGTGGTGGTCATTTTAACTTGCATGAAATCAAATTTGGGCCAGAATTTCCAAACTTGGATACCCCTAAATCCATTTTTAGAGACTTGAATATAATTGGCCACATTTTTAGAAGAACTAAGCACCCATATCTTCCATTGAAGTTTGTTGGGCATGCAAGCTGAAAACCTTTGAAAATTAAATCTTATATTTGGGTTTAATTTAGGGTATCTGAGATTTTTAATATCTCCTTTAGTACACCAGTTTGTAAGAATCTAAACTAATATTGCCATCTTTACAGAAAGACAAGGAAGACCAGTGGCTAGAAAAAAAAGTGCAGGGTAGTAGAGACCACATCATCTTAGAACATCTTCAGTGGACCATGGGTTATGAAGTGCAAATTACTGCTGCTAATAGACTCGGTTATTCTGAACCAACATTGTATGAATTCAGCATGCCACCAAAACCCAACATTATTACAGGTAAGTTAATTTTAAATGTTTCCTAATACTGCTTGGTTTTTTGCTTATAATGTTTAATGTATGTGTACATTGGTTCTGAATACAGTCTCCAAACTGAAATTTATCATTTGAAGTCCTTTCTAACTGCTAAACCTTGAGACCCCATATTCTTTGTCATTAGGAAAATTGAATTTATAAACTCTAAACTGCAGTTCTTTTCCTTCCACTGTTCCTGCTAGTGATGTTGTCCTTCATAATTACAAATAAGAGATACTGATGTTGTTTAAAATATATCTACTGTTCTTTTGAGAATGTATTTAATTTTTATGTTATCTTTTGTGCAATTGCTCACATGTTGGGGCTAGGGTTTCAAACTAAGTCAGTTGGACTATCCAGGCATGTTAAGTGTGTCTGTCAGAAAGTTACCATATTTACTTATTTACTACATACACCTTTTCCCCAAAACTGGCCTTCTAAAGTTGGGAGGGGGGCGGGGGTTTGTATTAATCAGGGAAGTTGAATTTTCTGCCCCGAATAGAAGTATGGAGGTGCTCTAAGATGTATGTTGCTTCTTTTACTTCTCTATCCTCCAGCAGCTTCATGGAGGAAGGGACAAAGTCCATCAAGGACAGATCCAGTCGGGTTGTAATGGTGCAGTTGCACCCTAGTTTGATTCATGCACCATCCTGTAAAGGGGGTGGGGAGGAAATGAGTTGAAGATGAGGCTGTGTCCCTGCTCTGGCTAGCCACTCAAGAACAATCTTTTTCTCTTCATTCTGCTTTCCCAGAAGCTAGGTGCTTGTTTTATCTGGAAGCATGTGGATGCAAGAAAATATGATTAATTTGCAGACTTGCTAGCTTTTGAGATCAAGGTCATAAGTAGGGTTCTGTTGATCTAATCTTATCAGTTCCAATTCATTTATAATTTATGCAGTGTTGTTGATGCGCTTAAGTGCTGGCATGAGTTTTTTAATGCAAATACATTGCAATTTCTTATTAGTGGTTTTTCATTATCAACATCTAAAGGGTTAAAATTAATCAGCAGTGGGTGGGAGCATCTACATGTGCAATTAATGCAAAGGAGTAAACTCTGGAGCTTATTGCTCTGGAGTTCATTGATCCCGGGTGTGCTCTTTACACATGCACCTAGGACTGCATCATGTTGAGCCGGGTCAGAGCAGTCCCAGCTGGTATGGGGCTCCAGGGGCCAGCCTGCCAGCCTGGCCCAGCTCTGTGTGCTGTGAAAGGTCTAGCTGGGGCATGAGGGTGCTTCAGTGTTGAGCTAGCCAGAAGGTAGCCCTCACACTGAAGTACCCTCGTGCCCCAGCCAGGCCCTCCAGCATTAATACGTTGTGCAGCAGAGTGAAAAACTCTGCAACAGGATAGTACTTGTATTTACAAGTACTGTCCTGCTGCAGAATCTATTTGTTTACTCCACCCTAATGCCCTGCATGTTTAGATGCCAAGATGTTTACTGAGGGGCTAATTAGTCTACTCTGCAATAAAAGTCCCATGTAGTCTAACTGAATGTTTGCGTAATGAACCTTGCACAGCTTATCAAGCCCATGTGGCAGTTTGGTGCACCAGGCTAAACCGATTATTAAATCCGAGAGTGAACTTTACTCAGTGCAAGTGGTTTCAGGTATTTTCTGATGTGTTGTAGCTAAGATGAAAATTAATTTTAGAACTATGAATTTCAATAACAAGATTTATAGCCCAGATTTTGAAGCAGGGTCTTTGATAATAAACTCAAAATAAAATAAATGACAGAAATATTTACATTTAAAAAGCAGGTGTTAAAACTTTCCAATATCTAAGTTGCATACATTTTTTAAAATATGCTATATATATTGCATTTAAATTTCACTTTGCCAAATATAGATCACAGCAAATGCAAAAAAAAGATAAAAGCAATAATGTATCAACACCTGTGTCTAAAATTAAGTTTTAATGTATGACCAGCACTGGTTGCAGTACTGGTATGGAGTTAAGTTCAAATGACTTACTGACTTGAGGCAGGCAAGGTTTTTTGAGTAGATGTTATATCTTTTATTAAACCAAATGAGTAGTTGGAAAAAAGTTCTTAGCAAGCTTTCAGGCACAGTCAACCTTCTTCAGGCATAGGGAGTCTTTGCTGGTCTGAGACTCCAAAGAATGAGAGAAGCTAAAAGTGTAGCAGGATGTCAGTGAATAGGTAGAAATTAGATGGACAAAAAGTAAGGCAGAGAAGTGGGGGAGAAAGTGCGGAGGGAAGGGAGACATTACAGTGACAAAATACAAGGTAGAAAAGAGGCTGTCTCTGAAAAAGGGAATAGTAGGAGATTAGGAAAACGGGAATGAGAGAACCTAAAAGTGTGACAGGATGTCAGTGAAAATATAAACAGGTAGAAGTTAAAAAAACAAAAGGTAAAGCAGGAAAGGAAGAGGGGAGAAACCGGAGGGAGGTGGGGGAGAGGCCA
Source organism: Crocodylus porosus (assembly GCF_001723895.1). Classification (NCBI taxonomy): domain Eukaryota; kingdom Metazoa; phylum Chordata; order Crocodylia; family Crocodylidae; genus Crocodylus; species Crocodylus porosus. Next base: position 28,227,000 of record NW_017728906.1, read on the forward strand.
AAGGGAAAACAGGCAATAATACAAAGTGAAAAAAGACACAACAATGAGGAAGGAAATATATGGAAATCACAAAGACAAAGGGCAGAAAAGTAGGGGAGGAGAGGGGAGAAAAGGTGGAGGAAAAGAAGAATGTAAGAGGTCAGGTCAGGCAGGTACCTGGTTAATCAGATGTCTGGCAGGTTGTAATATGTCATAAATCCAGTGTCTATACTGAGTCCATTATTTTTTGTATCCAGTAGATTTATGAAATGGAGTTTGTAGGCTCATCTATGAACGGTGTTTTGTAAGTTCCCTTTGAGAATTAGGCTACAACCAAAAACCCAGTTACTCACTTGAGCGATCACAGGAAGTATTTCAATGATTGATTGATTATTTTTTCTCTATTGTTTGATTTCCATGTAGAAGAAGTCCACTTACTGAATTAT
>NW_017728906.1:28227524-28229095 GCF_001723895.1 Crocodylus porosus
ATACTTCGTGCGTGTGTGTGTGTGTGTGTATACACACATGCATGCATACATACATATATACATATATATACACACACCTTTTCTTTGTCCAAGGGAGTTGTGTTAGCATCTCTTTTAATGCTTTTGGCTAGGGACAGACATTACACATAAACTGGTTTAAATGATCAAAAACTGGTTTAAACCTGTAACAGAACAGATATTCAATGCACATAGATTTCATAAATTTCATGACATCTGATCATGCACGTAGGTCTTCTCTGGACTCTCTCAAGCTTCTCCACATCCTTTTTGAATTGTGGAGCCCAAAACTGGACAAAGTACTCCAGCTGCGGCCTCACCAAGGCCGAGTACAAGGGGAGAATGACGTCCTGGGATTTGCTTGATAAACCTCTATGGATGCAAGCCAGCGTGTTGGTCGCTTTACTAGCCACAGCATCGCGTTACAAGCTCATGTTCATCTTGTGGTCAATGATGACCCCCAAGTCTCTTTCTTACGTAGTGCTAACCAGCACATAGATTTTATAGATTTCATAGACATTAGGGCTGGAAGAGACCTTGGAAGATTGAGTCCAGCCCCCCGCCCACATAAACCAGTTTAAAAATGACTGAAACTTTTTAAGATAAACGTGGTTAAATGTAGCATCAGAATCAGACTTAACTGATTTGGCTCAAATCAGTTTATGCAATGTCTTTCCCAGACCCCTTGCTGATTTAAGTTAAATCTGACCCCCAGCATCCTGGCATGCTCTCTGGGCTGGGCAGGGGTCTCTGCTCCACAGCAGGGATGGCTCCTCCCCTCTGCTCCCTGGCTGGAGCTCTGGCAGAAACTAAAGGTGTCTGCCTGGCTTCCCCCTCCTCCCCCCCCACCCCTCCCCACTCTCTGCTAAGCAGAGATTCCCAGGTCCTCTCTACCTTACACAGACACCTTACACTTCATTAGCTAACAGACCACATGCTGGCTATGGTCCCTGCTGTTGCAGATGGAACAAAGGCAGAATCAACAGGTATCTGGAACTGACCCTCTGCTGTTTCCTTAATGGGGTGATAAACACTGAGGAGCCAGCACCACTTCTCTTGGATGTTGGTTCCAGATCCTAGCTACCCTGACTGTGAAGAAATACTTCCTGATATCTATGCTAAATCTTCCCTCAACAGCTTGTGATCATTATTCCTGGTCACACCTGGCAGTGCACGGGGGAATAGTGACTCCCCCAATGCCTGCTGATCCCGCCTGACTAGTTTATAACATGCCACTAGATTCCCCCTCAGCCTTCTCTTTTGGAGGCTGAACGGGTTCAGGTCCTGTAGCCTCTCCTCATAGGGCCTGCCCTGCTGTCCCCTGATCATTCAAGTGGCCCTCCTCTGGACCCTCTCAATGCTGTCCACATCCCTCTTGAAGTGCGGCCCCCAGAACTGGACGCAGTACTCCAACTGTGGCCTGACCAGTGCCGCATAGAGGGGGAGGATCACCTCTTTGGACCTGCTCGAGATGCATCTGTGCATACATGACAAGGTACAGTTGGCCTTCCTAACTACCTCCCCACACTGCCGGATGATGACTCCAAGATCCT
>NW_017728906.1:28229441-28250730 GCF_001723895.1 Crocodylus porosus
CCTGCATCTAATCATCTAGTAATCTGATCATAGAAGGCCACCAAGTTGGTCTGACAGGACCTGCCACTGATGAACCTGTGTTGGTTGCCCCTAAGCATGCAGTCCCCTGCTGGCCCCTCATGGATGTGTGCCAGTATAATGTTCTCAAGCAGCTTGCCTAGGATCAAGGTAAGACTAACTGGCCTATAGTTTCCTCGGTCCTCCTTCCTCCCCTTTTTGAAGATGGGAACCACGTTGGCCCTCTTCCAGTCCTCCGGCACCACACCAGGGCACCACGAGTGCTCATAAAGCTGTGCCAGGGGTCCTGCAATGACCTCGGCCAATTCTCTTAGAACTCTAGGGTGGAGATCATCCAGGCCGGCTGACTTGAATACGTCCAGCCCCTCCAGAAGCTCCCTAACTAGTTCCTCACTAACCTTTGGGTGATACACATTATGTTATCAATTCCCTGCTGAGCTGTTCAGAAGAGGGAGGGAAGAACCCTTCCCTAATTCAAGCATCCTGCCAGAGCCAGGCCACCTCCCCTCCTCAGCTCAGCTTTGTGGAGGGGAAGGGAGGGCTGCTCTAGCACCCTCCCCACCCAGCTTCTAGCCTGAGCCACTGCAGGCATGTGCCTGCATCTCTGGGATATCTGTGCAGTTACAAACTGATCCAACCTAGCCAGACTAACCTGCAAAGATTGAAGCAATTCAGGCTTAGGCTTTTTGAATGTCTATCCGTAGCCTTTAAGAACAACTTACTGTAAGTTATCAGAAATCCAGTTATTGGCATTTATACATGTAAGGAATTAGAGGAAAAAATGGGAAGGATTTTACTGAATTTGGTAAGAATACTGTAAAATCCTATCCAGTTTAGTGGAACCAAGGTTATTTAGTTGAGGTACAGCAGTGGAAGTTTGTTTGGGTCTTTAGGGCCTTGTTACATTATAATTTTAGGCAGTTTCTGGAGCTCTTAACCTTTGAATTGACTGCACATTAACACCTTTTATGTGTTTTAAAGCATTCATTATTCATCTTAAAGTTATGCCATTCCAGGGCATGATTTTTTCTAATCCACCTAATTTTGCCCCTATTCCATTGAAGTGTGGACACTCTCAATAACTATTCCTCTGAAGATGAAATCCTCCAGCACCCCATGATTCAATGCCCCCCCCCCCGAGTTACATCCATGGGGATGCCAGGGTGCAGCAGGGCTGGGCATGGCACCTCATCCCCCACGCATGCCAGGGCAAGTAAGTGCCACAGCTGCAGAGCACCTGGAGGTCACAGTGCCTTTGCCGCCACTCAGACTGGCTCTGCTTCCACCAGGCAGAGTGAGCCAGCCTGAGTGGAGGCAGGAGGTGCTGGGACTCAAACTGACTCACTCTGCCTGGTGGGAGCAGAGCCAGTCCAAACAACTGGAGTAGGTACCGCAGCTGCTAGGTGCTCCAGGGCTATTGGGTTTTCTCTGCCCAGCAGAAGCCACAAGCTGGTCCTAACCCTGCTCACCAAGCCTCTTGTGGCAAGTCACAACTGTACAGGTAAAGGACAGTCAGAGATGGTTTTTCACCTTAAGGCGTAACTGCTCCACTAAGCCAATTAACACTAAACTGATTAACATTTGGGAGGTTTTCAGGGTAAGGTGTGACAAGGTCATTAGTGAGGCTTACTTCCCTCACAATCCAGCTTCTACCTCCAATCCAGCTTCTACAGTTTGAACCTGTAGTGAAAGGATGTACCTTAGAACATCAGTCTTTTTGAAACAGAAACATTGCTCTGTCAGAGTTCAGAATTATAATTTTAGCACATGATCGAAATGGAGGAGAAAGATAAAGCATACCCTTCCCATCAAAGTAAAAGCTCTTACAAATAAAGCAATCAATATTTTTTATGAAATACATAAAAGAGAAACTGATCTCTCAAAAAGTATGACATATTTGGATCTGTTGAAGAGTATGGAATTTTTATCTTAATTCTAATCTGATGCTATTCAGTGCAATGCAATATAACTTTATACATTTACAATTACATGCATTATTTACAATCATTAATGCAAATACTATAAATACTATGGGAACAAAGCTCTGATTTCATTTATAAGACAGTTCTGGTAACCAACATCTAAAAGGAGATGGAACTTTTAAAATTATTTTATAAACATGGTTTATAAGATGTCTTTTCTGTCAGTTGTTTCGTATCACCTCTGTTAGCATTAAGGAGAATTCAGACTGCTGCAACATTTAGCATGTATTCCTCTTGATATGGATAATTATTGCAATTATGATTGTAGGACTAATTAGTTTCCTTGACAACTATTTTTGCAAGGCCTAATGAGGGTGTGAAATTAACATCATATGGAAATTCTGTAGAAGCTTTTTTAAAGGATCTGAATTATTCTGCCAGGAGATGCTAAAACTCTAAACAGCATTCACTATAGCATCTTTGATCCCATCCTCAAAAACACAGCATTGCTGTTCCCATTACAAGAACAGCCAGACCAAAATTCTGAAAGTTGGAGCATGGTCCTTATAAGTTTTTATCTTTTGGCAGGTGATTATTATCTTTGACTTCAATGCATCTACTCACATGTTTAAATCAAATACATTTACAAATGTTAGTACATGGGTGTCTCAAAAATGAATGCCAAAATGGCTGCCCATGCTGTAATTCTGCAACAAAGTGTGGAAACTACACAGCAGCAGGGAACACTGATTGAACAGGGAACACAGCATAGTTGAATGTGCCCATTGTTTATGACTCTGTAGAGAATCCGTGTGGTTCAGTAAATGATTGATGCACACAAAATGTTTTTATTGCAAAATTGCTGTTACTTAAAACCTTGTAGATTCAGAACTGTTGTTTAGTACCTAAAGTTCTGCTACTGCATCTGTTGAGGATTTACTTTTTAGGCAGAGCTGAGCAGCACATCTAGTAGAACTGCTGAGAGCACACCTAACTTGCTTTAGTACCATTGAGTTCAAAGCACAGGAGCCATGGCTTCTTTCATTTGAAAAAAAAGTGTTCAATTTTAATATAATTCCCTGCTGGTTAGAATACCTGCTCAGGAATTAAACTGTGGGCTTTCTACCTATTCTGTAGGAGAAGGTTCATACCATGTCCCAATCCTAAGGTATTGTTACACATTGTAGTTAACATGTGCTAACTCCAGCGAATTTTCATCGGGGTTATAAAGCTAGCCTGTGTTGTGAGGAATCACAAATTAAGAATTAATCACCCTCCATAAAGTGGACTCACCTTCCATAAACTGGACTGAAGTGACCTGCCCCTAGAGGGCTGGCAAGCAGAGGTATAGTAAGTCTGCTCCATGCCTGCCCTGCTTAATGGCTTTCTAGAGCAGTACAGGCTCCAGGATTGGGGTCCTGCTAGCTTCCCTGAGCCCAGATCTAGCCCCTCCACACTGATCAGGACCTTGCCAATCCATTTCCCCTCCCTCCCCAACCCAGATTGGGACCCATTGCCTTGCAGCTCCCCACTATCCTTTGGCAGCTTCTAGGGGCTGGGTTCAACCCAGCAGCAGCAGTGATGGCATCAGGTGTCCCTGCCTGCTACCACAGGAGCCATGGGGGGTGATGGGGAGGAGGAGATTGGGTGGAGAGTGAGCTCCAAGGGATAGAAGGGAAGGGGATGAGCCCCTGGGGGACATGAAGGCAAGTGAACCTCACAGTGCCGGGGAGAGAGAGATGTGTCTTAAGGTATCAGGGGTGTAAATGGACCAGGGGGTGAGTCCCCCATGAGATAGGGGGTTGTAGGGTGAGCCCCAAAAGGCTAGGGCAGGAGGAGTGAGCTACAGGGTATAGGGGAGGTGGGGGAGCCCAGAATGGGAGTAGTGGGGAGAGGGGAGGAAGCCTGGAGACAACATAAGGGGGGGGGATTCTTACCTTTAGGGCTCCCTTGCTGTTGCCTCTCCCTGCTGTCACGTAGTGCAGGATGGTTTGTCCGCTGGGAGCGGTATATCCTTGGCTACTAGATGACCACTCCCAACTCAAATTAGCCTTGGGGAACAGTCTGACATGACTGCAACATGAGCTCCCTAACACTAGCAGAAATTAATCCCCACCTGAAGAGGAATGTCTCTGATCTGAGACAGGCTTAGCTCACCTTTTCCTGCCTTAATGTACAGACACTCCCATTTTAAGAACCCTTAACACGTGTGAACGGTAACCTGTAACAACACCCTTACTATGCTCTGTTTCTACTGGGTTTAGTGAGGGAGTAGGTGTCAGAGGAGCTGATTACACATGCTTGATTCTATAGCTAATCCTCTGTTGGCTTCAGCATCATGTAGAACAACTTCATATGCAGCGCCTCTAGTGTCATAAGCTATAGGACTTCTCAAGGATCCCACAGAAGCTGCCGATTCTTCAGCAGTTGGGGAGATCCAGCTGCCTGCCAGGCACAAAATATCCAGATCACAGCTGAAAGATCTGAGCCAGTACAATTGCAAATCAGAAAACATAAGTAATGTACATTGCAAACCTTGAAAGATAATGCAGGGTTTGCTAATCTTTTTGCAGTCAGGATCTTTTATGTGAGTAACATATATTTCCAATAGTTAGTGGCAGAACATTTATTTAATTAAACCTTTTCCTGACTTATTGTTGTACTGGTTATTGTGGTCATCACATTTTCTACATATCCAATGATTTTTTCACGCTATCTAGCAGTAGTAATATATTGCTATTAAAAAGCCTGTTAGCTAAATGGTAGTGGTATCTTGTGTAAAGGTGATAGATATGTTTTGAAACATAGCTGAATGAGTGGTTTTATACTAACAAGCCACTGTTGCTTTCTTCCTTTATTCTACTCCAATGCAAATCTATTAAGGAAACAATAAAAATCAATCTAGGATAAAAATAACTAGCAGCTCTGTCAGCCTGTTTTTTGTGTGTCATGTTTGTTTGTATTTGTTTTTCTTCTGCTTGCTATGCACTTTTCTTTTCTTTTTAAAGAAAAAGGTTTTTATTTTAAATGTTGCATCCATTAAGGGTCTTTTGTACTAACAGCCAAGAAGAGTCTCTGTGCTGTTCTCATGAAACGAATGACCTTTCCTGTCACAATGTTGAGCATCTTGCTTACTCTTTTGAACAAATGGCTGTCACTTGTACTAAAGCACCTTCACTCATCCTGACCCAAGTCATTTAGTGATGGGTAAAGATGGACAATTTGTTTAATATGTGATATTCTCTGTGATCTTCATGCTTTGCCCTGTAGTAACAAAGATGTCAGTGTTCATCGTGCCATAGAAATATTTTAAATAATCAATATTGACTAAGATGACAGCTTTATGACATCTGAAGGGAATGTACTCAAAGGGAAATCATCTCCAAGGGAATTTACGACAATGAGAAACAAAATCAGGGATCAGATCACAGTCTTTCCATATTGTCAGTACAGGGGGAGCCTGAAATCATGATCCCAGGCTCCCCCTGAACCAGCAGGTTGGATGCCAAACAATCAGCTGATCATTCTCCGGCTCCAGGGACCCGTGAGGCTGTTAAAGCCCCTGTGTAGTTTCCAGAACAGGCTGACAATCAGCGAATCATCAGCAGATCAGAATGGCTCCACGGTTTGAACCCTGAAGCAGTCCAGATCTGAGGTGATCCCTGCCACACTCAGTTTAAGATGTGATGGAAACAGCTTCAAAATTATTATGCATATTTTGTGTATTAACTCTGAAGCTGGTTTCGTGTTTTAATTCTGCAGTTTATTCCCGAATGTGTGGCCAGTTTACACCTTAAGTAGTGATTAACTGTTTAATCACATCTTAAGTGTAACTTCCATCCAGGGGTTGTAATGAAACAGTCTGCTGGATATTGAAGGAACGGGATTCCAGTTAGTCATTCTTAGATACACTGATTCTACTGTGCTGCCAGCAACCAAAACCTAATAAGAATTAATTTCAGCTAGTAATAACTGATAACTGCAGGATGGGCTCAGAAAGCAGACTTGTTAAATGACAGTACACGGAAGTGTGTCATATCAGTAAAAATAGAGAAAAAATATGAAAAGGATAATATTTTTTCTATGGTACTTCCTTTCTGTGGAATTTTGTGAGAGACTACCAGTACCACAAATATTCAAATAAGAATTTAATTAAGGTAAATTATGTACCAGTAGCTCAACTCATTCTACTAGATTACAAGTCTCATGATTCTAGTTAAAGGCTAGTGAGAACTGCCATGATTCTCTAAGTTTTTAGACCTAAGGGCCATTTATACACATGGTTGCACCTCAGCACAGTGCATGCATTTGTATAAATGGCAAAATGCACGTGAGTGCTGAGAAAATGGCAGCACTGCTTTTGAAGATGCTTTTGAAACAAATTGAAGGTGTTTTAGTTCAAAAGCATACCATCGCCATTTTATCAACACTGATGCACATTTTGCCTTTTATACAAATGTATGTAATGCAACGCTGAGCACCGCAACTCACATGCAGAGCAGACACAGTTAATCAAGTCTGCTCCAACATGCTGGATCTCTAGCGCATCGAAGCAGACAAATGTATGTGTACAGTCCCAGACCAGCGGCCAGGATTTCAGTGCCACCTAACAGTCACTGGGTAGGCAGGTTAACCCTTCCCTGCCTGTTCCTCTGGGACAGACAGCCAGGCAGCTACAAGGGAGTGGCAGAGGAGCCATATGCAAGGTGTTGTTTGGTGTCTTTTTTTTTTTAATTACAGACCAATAATTTCATACCTTTCCTGTGCCAAGACTTCCTTTATTCAAACTTTGATGTAAGGCTTGAATTTCTTGGGAGGTTGGTTCTGAGAATTTAGTAATTAGAGGTTATCGCAAAGTAGCTGCACAGTGTCATGTGAACATCTTTGTAGAGGCAAAATAGTCAAGAGTCAGGGTGATATCTACCAGATGGAAAGATTCCCCAGTGCAGCCATGAAGGCTTCTTCTGCCCTGTCAAGTTTGTTTATAGTCAAACCATGAAGAAAGAATGAAATACAATGCATCGTATGCACAGCATTGAAGATACCAATGTTGCATGACTCTCGGGAAATTTTCAAATAGCAATATTGGTGCATCCAAAGCAAAGCAAAGCTGAAGTGTCCAGCCTACTAAGTTATCTTAAATAAGTTACTGATAATTTGATGGGTATTGTCATACCAAAACCAGAAGGCAGGGGAAATGGACTAGTTGTAAGAACTTGTGCCCGATCATTGAATTCATTCTGGAGAACACAGCAAGCAAAAGGTATGCAAAGCATAATCCTAAACAATTTTGACTTTCACAGGAGGGAGCTTCATTTTATTTTCCAGCAGAATCTTCCTTTATTGCATATGAGCAGAAGAGCCACGTTCCACATGGTAGTGACACCTATGAGAGCTAGGTATATTTGAGGAACTATCAGCTTCATGCTATGAGTATATGACACATGACTAGGAATCCAGTCAATAAAGTATGTGTAAAGAAATGCATAACCAAACTGGCAACACATCGATGGTCCCCTCCGAACTCTGAAATAATAACCATAGCCAGTAAAAACCATAGCACACACATTCGTTTTTGCAAAAGAATACTAGAAATGTGTGGTATAAGAACAGTCTCTCATTAAGGAGGGTTGCACATTTTTCTGACTGGAATGGCGTGTTCTCGCTGTAGGGTAGGAATAGTTGTCTTGCTCCATTCCCTGCAAAGACTCTAATGGTTTTTACACTTAGCAGACTAGAAATCACTTACAAACATTGACAGTGGAGCACTTGATGTGAATCAAAAGGAGACACAAACTCATAAACAAGCTCACACTATCATTATTGGCCCGACTCATAGCGAAGGAAAGTAGGACATTTGAAAGACAAGTCAATAAAGGTCTGCATATCATTACCAGGCACACTGCAGTACATTCATCCATAGCATAGCAAAAACAAAAACTAATCAACCAGAGAAAAAAGCTCAAAAAATGAGAAATAACTTTGTGTGAACAGAACTTTTACTTTAGCTAAAGAGAGTTTTCTTTTTTTTTCCCTTGGGAATGGTTAGTTTTTAAGGCTTGCTTATTGTTTGAATGAAAAACAAACTTTAAGAAAAGCAGTGTTGAAATATTTAACCACGGAGTCAATGGACAATACTCTTATTTGTATTATTCATAGTAAGCTATCATATTAAATCTAATTGCAAGTAATATGTTACTTTGAAGTTTTAAGGGACTAGTACAGCACTAAGTTGGAGATAAAGTCATTTCACATATTATTGTGGAATATGTATGGGAGAGAAGTATAAAAATAACTGTCACAAATCAATTAAGCTTCTCAAATATTTGCTAAAAAATTAAACTCTTAAGAACATACCTTAGTTGATTTTCAGGAAAACAAACTGCACCTTTTCAGGCTGGTTTTAATAATACTTCATAAAGACAAATACTGATTTGGAAAGCTCAGATATACATTACTCCTTCAAAAATGCACTGCACATCTATTTTAAGGATAATTTCTTTAAATCTCAAGTAACTGTTTTATTTAGTTATATTTTTGGTCTTTTCAACATGCTATTCAAGTATGTCTGTGAATATTTGAGGGATCCCTACTATTCCTATTTAAAAAATCACACAAGATCAAAGGCAGCATTTCATGTTGTAGGCCAAGTTTGAAAAGCACCGGTAAAACGGTATAAGTGTGAAATCCAGACATGTTTCCTTGAGCAAGTCCTTTTAACTGCTTGTGCCTCAGTTCCCTATCTGTTAAAAGGGCATTATAAGGCTTTCTCACACCCTCTGTCCCTCTTTCTGTTTAGATTGTAAACAGTGGAGGAAGACTCTCTCTCAATGTGTGTTGGTACAGTGCCTGACAAAATGGATCCTGTATTACCTATGGCAGTGGCATATACATTTAAATGATTATTATATTATTATAATCAGGGACTTGCACAATATATATTGAGCTACATTTTTGGGGGGGATGCTCCCTTCTACGTTCACTGTTACCATTACCAGTTCTGAAAAGTCATTATTTTAAGTTAGCTACATTTAAATACCCAGGGCTATTACTCAGTGAGCGCCTCTACATGAGACACTACATCATCATAGCAATGAGCCATGGCAATGAAGCTCATCTTTACAGCAATGTAGCATCAGCTAGCACAAACTGTGATGCTGACACTACTGCACAGTGGTATTGCTCTGCACAGTAGGGTCAGAAACGACTCAAGCTCCATAGGACTGTGCAATAACGGCAGTTACTGTGTAGTCATTTAGTACTTGCTAGAGCAAGTAGACGTGCCCAGTCTGTATACGTTTTTCTACATTTGAATTGTTTTTATTTAAATCCTTTTAGAAAGGTACACTTAACTTGCTAATGTTAGTTAATATTCTTAATCTTAAATGAAGTGTTGTTTTATATTGCTTTCAAGAAATATTACATATGCTTATGGAGGTTCAGATATGTAAGCATATTGTAACTGCTACACGAATTTACAAAATTGGACCTTTGATAGTATTTCCATAAAGAGTGAATATTGAACCTAATATAGTTAGCTGTGTCACCGCATGTGTGCCAAAGAAATATCAATAAATATGAAATATCAATAAATACAATTGAGTATAATTAATGGTGTAATTAATACCCCACGCAGTGTGCTGCCATGTCAGCTGTGGGGAGTTTGTGAGACCTGAACATCTCTGGAGATGGGAAACTTTTCCCACTAACCCATTAGTCCAAAAATCTGTATCATCTGCTAGTTGTCCAGTGACCTATGTAAAGTGAGCTCTGCAATCTCAGTCAAATTCCACGGAAAAAATTGCCCACATTACAAAGCTTAGCCTTCACAGCTGGCATAAGCTGGCACTCTTATCACAGTCTAAATATAAAAGCTGGGTGAACTACTTGCAGCAAGCCATTCATTTGACAAACTGTGATGAGGAACAGTCTATGAACAGGCATTTTTTATAGAATGTGTTCATTTTTCACAATTAATAATTTGACAACTGATATAAGCATACGTATTTTAGCATGTGGACTGGTATTGAATATTGCTTTACATATGAGCTAGAGGTTCTCCTTCTGGATTCCTGATTCAACAAAAGTCTTCATGAATATTCGTAGAATAGATCGTTACTCATATATTTACAGCTTTTTTCTTTTCACAAGCATTCTTCCAAACAGAAAATGAGCTCATTTGAGTTTTCCTGGAAGTTTGTAGAGTCCACTACATAGGATCATCGTCACTAGTTAGAATTGTTTGCATTTTTTCTCTTACAATCATTCCGTTTAGCTTAAAAACTATTTATGAGGCCCCAACTCAGCCAAAGACTCCAGCTTGTTTACTGAGACTGCTGATGTACTTAAAACAAAGTATGCCCATACTTACATGGCTAGATATGGCCCAAGGCAGAGAGAATGCCTATGAAGGTAATTCTTCCAGAACAGTGTTGCCACTGATTACTGGGCAAGTGTGAGAGTTATGAATTGATTCTGTACAAATAAGGTATCATTTGTAAGTTAGAAACTTCAGTGTCCAGTCTGTCTCTCCTGTGACTTCAAACGCACTTCAGTTAAAATATTTTCAGTGTAATTTATTGATCTATAGAGTGATTGTTTTTAAACAGCTGTCTCACGTTGTATAAACAATGCATTAATTATTTTTTCTCTTTTTTTCTTTCTCACTGTCACTTTTTTCCTTTTAATTCTTTCTTTTTTTCAAATATTTTATGAACTTTTCCACTTTTTTTTCTCAAACGTACTTCTCTCTTACACTCCTGATTTTCTGTAACAATCCTCGTCCATGCAGATAGATGCTGCGAAGGCACTAGAGGTGAAAATGGAAGCCAATCCTGGCAGCAGAACACTGCTGTTTTTTCTTTCATTGTAACCATAAGTCTTTTGTGCATGTTTTGATGTTGTTCTTGTGACAACCTGTATGTTTTCTTCTTTTACCTGGGAATTTTATGATTAAGGTAAATACAGACCTGGATAAAAAGTGGACTTTTCTGGAACTCTCTTGACATAGTCAATAATAATTGCTATCATAGAAAAGTACTTATCAATTAATGCATGGAAAATTCTCACAAGTAGCATTCTTCAGTATGGAAACCCTATAAGATTTCAGAGGAATACAAATTGATTAAGACTGACCATGTAACATAATGTAGAGAAACATGATTTATTTTATTCAGTTTTTCACTAGTCTATTTTGTGCATAGACATGTGTATGTTATTGTGGATGCTGTTGGTTTCCTTGCTTGACTTTTATCTGTCTTTCACGGGAACATTTTTTCTGTATTAATCCTCCTACACATTATGATGTCTTTATTTGACATATTTATGTATTGCTTGCCCTACTAAATGATTGCTTCATCAGTCCTTTTGCAAAATGTTTAAATGAAAAATTGCATTACATAATGCAAATTAATCTAATTTACTTTCTTTGTTCCTCTCTATCAATATTCCTCTATGTATGTGATAGGACCCTCAGAGTAATATCCTAAGAGGTCCCTTGGGTCTACTTCTTGAAAATGAAAAGCTACCATTCTTAACCATTATTTCTATACCATAGTGTTAGTCTTGAAAGACAAGTAATGCAGGGTTATTTATCCTGTATTTTAAAAGAACGGGAAACTAGATATGATTTGGCATGCTTAAAAAGTGGACATTAATGCTACAATCAACTACACGTGGCGGAGCTTTTATTTTCCTTATTGACATGCATTCACTTTAGTTGGGATGCGCATGGACATAATTTTACACCCATATTATATTTATTGGTATTGCAGCTTCGGGGACTAAGTGCATGTAAAGCATAATCCTATTACAAGTAAACTAATCTGGGAGAGAACTGAGGGAGAGCTAAGATTTAGTTTACGACGTTTTCCTCAAAGAAAAAAGTCCTGTGAAATCCTGTGATTTTAAAATACTATATGTTCTCACAACAGAACACAGAGATTGAGAAGAATAGCACAGTATGTTGAAATATTTTCCTTTATTGTTTTTGTACCATACTTTTTATATTTTTTTTACAAAAGCAATTTTACTTTGTCAAATCTCAATATTATTACTAAAGAAAACCTGAGCATCTTCATCAGCAGTGTTTCCATATTGTTAAAAAACATCAATTTGTTCCTGAAGGTTTTTTTACTTGTAATTACCATGAATTGTCTTTTATCATATGCTGCCAATGGCAATGTAAATTTAGAAAACTGACTGATCTCACGCACAAGAGGCTATCTGTTCCTTTTTCCCAAATTGCACCAGTCTAACTCCTAGTGCTTGCTTCAAGAGGAAGGAAAACATTTATATCTTTTAATTAAAATATCTACCACAACAAAGAATATTCAAGGCCAATCTAGCAAGCTCCTTGCTTGAAATATTGAACCCTATCTAAGTCAAAGAAAGACAAAATGCCTGCTGAATTCATTGGCCAAAATTTCATCCTTGACACTTATTTATTATCGTATAACGTCACTTTTATGCCACTCCAATTCAATTAATCTGAATTTAGTTATAGAAGCATAACACTAGTATGACAGAATGGAAACTCACAAGTGCTTTTCAAGATAATTAGTCATTGTAATTAAACATTTGGGGCCAAATTCAGCAAGTCACTTAAGTGAGTAAATAATTTCAGCCCATGAAAAATCCCATTTCTATATAACAAAGCACCCAACTATATACTTGATTTCAATGACACTAGTCAACTTTTTAAAATTTAAGACATGCTTAAGTTTTGTGCTGTTCTGGAACCCAAGCTGAGAAGTGACTACAGAACCTAGACTTTAAAAAAGTAGTTGAGATTTCTTAGAAAATGTTCTGTGCATGTGCAGCAGTGTGGTTAGGAGTGCCACCTTGTTCTAAAACTCTGTTTTAAGTTGTTTATAACTTTTGCCAAATACTAATAGCTCACACCAATATTTACATACTGGTGTATTGTCTTAGGCTGACCTTTTTAGGAAGGTTTCAGCTACTTGTAGCCATCTCTAAAAACAAGATTCAAACCAAATACATAATTTTGTCTATGATGAAAAGATATATCCATACAAACTGTCCAGAATATTCTAGCACTTCCATGTTTTCATGCAGGTACTTGAAATTTGCCATATGGGTTGCTTTTGTGTTATAAATGTGCCTTTAAGTTTTTTAAATGAAAAATTGCCCAATTTGAAAATCACTGTTTTTACATATAAGCTCAATAGATACTTAGGCTTCTTACAGATGCGGGGGCGGGGAACAAAAAACCAATGCTTTACTTTCAGCTCGGTGCGCCCCCATGCCTAACATAGCATATGCCAGGAAGAGGCATCGTGTCAGTTTGATCCGGCTCGCTCAGTGTCTGTACAGATTGTGAGCTTCAGCAGGGATTTTTAATGTTTTATCTAACAGCTGATTCAATCAACTATTAAATAAAAGTGCTAAAAAACGTCTCTGAGGCATGTAATCTATACAGATGCTGGGAGCTGGGTCAAGCTAATGCACTTTCTCTTCCAGTAAAGCTCTGTTTGCTTTGGGGTTTTTTTCACGTCTGTCAGCGGCCTTATTGAAAGTGTTACCTAAATTTAACTGTTCTGACCTTCCTCCAACTCAGGGATACATGTTCCGACCAGGACTTGCCCTTAAGAGGACTCTTCTGGCTGCCAGTGTGCCATACAGAAACCTCTTTCATGCTCTTATTCCTTTCTCTGTCAGGGCCTAGCCAATATACAGGGGGAAAGAAAATGACTGGCATGCACAGGGGGCAAGAAATGGACAAGACCAGGTTGTCCTGTTCAACAAGTAGATTGTTCCTTAGTACTGGATGGAAAAGAGGGAGGGGCTAAAGGACTGGGAGATGCTGAGCATGGAGACTTAGAATAGTAGATGGAAGGGAACAGGTGGTCCAGGGGACTTGAAGCCCCTTTTTGGGCTTCTGAAGACTCAGATTTCATGAAGGTTCCAGGTAAAGAGGAGATTAGGTCTGGTTCAGGAAATATGAAGCAAAGTGCCTTCAGTGAGACAAGATCAGGAAGTCTATTTGAAGGAGATTGAGTCTGAGAATCAGGAGTAGAATGGTCAGACTTGGTAGGAAACAAGGGTAGAATAGCAGAGAAAAATCTGTGATGCCTGAGATTCAGCCATACTCTGATATCAGCAAGCAGTTGTGAAATGCACTGACAAAATATATTTTATTCCCTTTAATAACTAGTCTATATAGAGGGAAAATAGGTTTTAATCTGCCAAATGGAAATGATCTGTTATGTAACTGGGGTGCTGGAAATAGCATTTCTAGAGCATTCAGATGACAGTGATAAGCACCACATACAAGTCCATGAAGACATTCATACTTCTGTTTTTTTATGGCAGAGTTTGAATAATGTGCAATAAGTAAGGTTTGGGGCCACATACTAAATGACACGGAAACATCAAAAAGCTGCTTATTCATTGAGCATTATCCGCCTTGCTTATGGATGTGGCAAGGGTCCCATAGAAAAATAATATGGGATCATGGAATAATAAATGAGGAATCTGAATTAACTTTTCACAGACAACCTTAGTTTTGATATGTTTTTAGTTTTGCTGTGCTTGTCTTGCAAACTTAATATTATTTAATACAACATTTGGGGCATAAAATAACTTAAGTGTTCTTTGTTTTTCCATTTATAAAATGATACAAACACTATCTAAAAGCATGTGTATAAAAGTTTCTAAAGAGTTTACCTACTGCTGCTCCTCATTTGCTGTGCTTTTGTGTTGATGACATTGTTATCATAGCAAATATGTCTGATATTGCAGACAGGCAGCTACAAAATGAGGTGTAGTCTGATGATCTCAGCTGCTTAGACTCGCTGCAGAAACAGTGAAAACTGTAATAGAACCTAAATTTGTGGCTTAAGAGACAATTTCATTAGTGTCTCTTATCAATCCCTGAGGTAGCACATTGTTATATACCCATGGGGAATGAGATAATGGATCAGCTTTCTGTAATTTTAACTTCTCCCCCTGGTATTGGGACCAGCTGGAGACTAGATCAGTCCTTTGGTTAAGTTAGTGAAATCTCATATTTATTCTAAGTTGCATCTTGTTGCTGAATATTAAGTGTAACAGCAGGCAACCAACTCCTTTTCTTAGCCCATATTCTCTACAGCAGGAGCTAAGGGTGCTTCATTTGGAACAGGGATCTGACCCATTAAAATGATGTGGTCTTTAAACCATTGAAAGTAAAAGAACAATTAGGACCCAATAAGCACATCTACATGTTCATTAATGCATTTTAGTTACTGCGCATTAAGTTTAGTACTTGCTTAACTGCGTACTAAATCATGCACAGGAACTTGTGCTACTGTACAGTAGTGTCGGTGCACAGGATTTTAGTGATGCTTACTATGCAGTAGCCTAATACTACAGTTTAGTAGCATATTAATGTGGTTTTTGCCTGGCACACTACTGCATAGTTAGTGTCTCATGTAGACACACCCAGTTTGTCCTTGGGCTGTCTTTCAGACTGTCACACATTTCCAGACATTAGTACCTAATATATAGATGTAGTCATTGATCATTAAAGTATTAGGAAGAGAGCATTCTTGTACAGTTTGTTTTAATATTATGCTTTCTCACAGGAAGGAGCAGGGAAGAAGGAGAGGATTCAATGTAAATCAAATTATAGTTGGTAGAGCTACACTTAACAGCTTCCACTCTGCAGCTTATGCCATATTAAAGTGATAAATATATCTTCACAAACTTAATTTAGTACTCTGCCGTCAGCAGGGCTTAAATGTTAAATAAGCGAGTGTGTTCTTTAAATGATGAAATTATAAAAAAAGATTCTTAGCTTTTATGATTGCCAATATAATGTGTTTCCTTTTTTGCAGTATTGTCATGTTTTTTTTAGATGCTTATATTCATCCTCTTATACTTTTGCAGTCCCCAAAATATACTGCTACTGAACTTGAGCCTTGAATCCTGATTGCTGGTGCAGAAAACTTTTAAAAGTACATACTTGAAAGTGTCCATATCATGATATAAATCAAAACAGCAATATTTTTAATATATTTTTTCATTCCAGTTTGCCTGTGGTTGAAAGGGTTTTTTTTTCAAAGTCTTCCTCAAAGAGGTTATCTTTTTTGCTACCTGAATTAGGAACAAGTTCCAAAAATGAACAAATTAATTATCAGTGCTTTGCACAATAAAAATACAAGTCAGAATACCATTCTTTATTTTTAATGCTTAGAACATAAAACACTATGTTAAAAGAAGATAAGCATTTATAAATGACTACATTATAATAACCAGATAAATTTCATGTATGTCCATTTGTCTTTTATATTTGTATTTGTGTTGATGTTTATACAATAGACGTACCAAAAATTCCATGTCTAGCTAAATAAAAACAAATTTCAGAGTTGTGATATAATTAGGAAGCTGAACACACTGAAGTAAGAAACTAAATGAAGCTGTTTTCATATGTTTAACAGCAGTATGACCTTTACAGCATTTTAACTAAAGGAATAATAATATGCAAATAATCAAATTTAGGGTGTGATTATTTCTGGAACTAGTTCAGATTCATGATCCTGTCACCAACTTCCTCCATTCAACAGTCCATAAAAAAGACATTTGACTGTAAAATTGAAACTAGCTAAGAGAAGATCTAACAATCTTAATTAATAAGCAAGAACAGGGCACCACAAAGTAAATGGCCATATACATTAGATGTCTCTAATCCTCTGTTCATGATCTAGATTGGCTGAAAATATTGCATTTTTCGGACCTCTGAGTGGTTGGAGCCTATTTAATTCTTGGGATCCACTTAAAATAGATTACCAGAAGATAATAGCGTACAGCACTTCTCATGACAGTTGTTTATTGCTTTGTTGCTGTTTGCTGTGCTTACCATGATGTCCTTACAATCCAAAAGCTGGTGTTAGACACCTGTTCTTCTAGTATATTGCATTGTGGGGAACACTTAATGGATATTTATTTCTTAACCAAATGTGAAATACTTACACTAAGGCTGTCTCTTCCAAACTGCTCCCTTGGGATTTAGATGTTTTACTTAGGCCTTTGGGAAAATGTCACTTTCCGCTAAAATTTCACAGACCTGGACCATTTTCTGAAGTTAGTCTCCTATGACCTTTCTTTCAAAACATAGACTCCTTGCTCCAGTGGCTCTTTGTATATTTTATCCAATGACTCTTTAATGAAAAATACATCAGTGGACCTGGGAGTAGGGACTGGAAACTAAGTCTTCCCTTTCCAGGTGAGTGACACTTGACTGTAAGGTTAGAGTTATGCTCCTTCATACTCTTTCACTCTGACCCAATAAACCTTGAACTATTTCATGCAACAAGACAGATTCAGACCATCATTTCTATCATGCATGCCAGCCTTTAAGATGGTTTGACATCTAGTTTTGTACTTTAAGTCAAGTGAGATTCATTTTGTTTTGTTTTACCAGCCCAGTTCCTATGCATCCTTTCTCTAAAAGCCACTCTATACTCAACATTTACTCTACAAAGGGTGCATTTACATGTGTGCTTTACTGTGGAGTTGACTAAGCTCCACAGTAAAGTGTTACTGTCTACGTATGCAGCGTTATTGGGCTGCAGTAAACTAAGTAACTCCATTGTAGGATAGTACTGCCTGACATGAGTACTATCCTATGGCAGAGTTATTTGGTGCACCTCAGCACTAGGGGTGTGCAAAGTGGGCTTTATTTGATTCAGATTTGGATTCGACCTGAATCAGAGACAATGATTCAATTCGTTGATTCAAATCACTGTCACTAATTCGATTTAGCTGAATCCGAATCTGAAAATTCCATGCTGACTCAGAGAATCAGCGATTCAGCCATAGACACAGCTTTAAATGTTTTTTCTGCATACCTCAAGGCACCAGCACGGCTTGTTAACACTGCAGTGCTGGAGCAGATGAAGCATCCCACAGGAGTGCAGTGGGGGGCCCTCCATATGCTCAGCAGTGAACCCGGAAGTGGTTCCGGTCCACTTCTGGGTCCACCAGGGAGCAAATGGGGTGGGGAGCACACTCCCCTGGCTCGGTGATAGGCCATGGGGGGACCCTGGGTGCCCACCCAGACCCAGGAGGCACCAGTCACCAAGCCAGGGAGGCACCAAGCAAGGGGGGAGGGCTCTTCATGCTCCATGATGGACCAGAAGTGCTTCTGGTCCACTTCTGGGTCTGCTGCCAAGAATGCTGGGGAGCCCCCCACACTTCTGTTGGACACCCCATGCACCCTACCATTGTAGCATTCACAAGCCACCTGCTACCTAGAGGTATGTAAACAAAAAAAAACATATAAAACTGTGTCTATGTCCAAATCTTTCCACATCCAAATTGATTTGGAGGATTCTGATTCAATTCCAAGAGATAAATGGTCCTCTGATTCAATTTGGATTCAGAGATTCAGCTACCAAATCAGTCCAAATCTCCACTGAATCAAATTGGGGACCAAAACTTCACACAGCCATACTCAACACGTGTAGACTGTGACTGAGGCTAGGTGGGGCTGTCCCCCAGCTAGCCCTGCACTGTAGCACCTTTGTGCCCCAGCTAGCCCCTCTGCAGCACACTGAGCTGGGGCAGAGCAGCTCTGGGCTGGCATGCTGATCCCCCAGGCTCCCTGCCAGGCAGGGCTGCTCTGACATGGCTCAACATGCTGTGGTCCTGGCGCATGTGTAAACACTGCATCTGGGAGCAATAAACTCTGATGCAAATTATGTCAGAGTTTATTCAGCTGCACTAATAGCATGTGTAGATGCACCCTGAGAGCTGTAGCGAGATACTGAGATCATCTTATGAGATGGTAGCCTGCACCATGGTTAGCTATTAAGACTGTGATCCCAAATAGCATGAAATGAGACCAATCATGCCTTTAGCTCCTAATAAATATCTAAGAAGTTAGGATAATGTGACCTCTAATTACTTGGTTCTCACACCTGAAAATACATAATGGTACCTATCCAAATATTCACTAGATGTATATTTTATTTTTTAAATACTAGTGATAAAAGCATATGTCAGAAAATTATGATCCTTGGAAGCCAAAAGTTCAGCTTTGGAAAATCTGCATATTTTCCAGGATTTATCTCTTTATAAATGGTAGCTCTGAAGACATATATCATTAAGGTATAGTTGTTTCATAATTTTTGTAGGCGCGCACAGTTCATTGATATGGAATACCTCCTGTGTATGAGATCTGTGCAGTGGCCTATTTCACCTTTTTGGCAGTCACTGTACTGGTCTGAGGGCAATTATTCCTCCAGAGAAATGTTCCTTTCTTTAACACTGTAGTCTCTTAATAATTGGTTTTCCATTTCTATTAAGTAGTTAAAATATTTATGACTTCCAATCTTACCCATCTGTGACAACTAGTAGAAAATCTAATCACGTAGAAGAGACTATACTGTGATGTAGATGCCTCTCTATAGTGTCATAGAGAAAAATATTACACATACTTAATGAAATACAGACTAATAATGATACATGAAATTAAATATAACTGTTAATCATTAAAGGCTGAACGCATACTGTTCTGAATTAATCTGGATTAAGTAGATAGGAGTTTAACATATGATAGGATATGTTTTATATAAATTAACAAACAAAAATGTGTAAGGTTTAGGGTGCACCTTTGAGGGTACTAATTTACTATTTGCATGTTATATATAGTACTTGAATTCATTAGGTAATTTAATGTTTGAGAAGTTAACACATGAATAGCGTGCATTTTATAAATCTATGTAGTAAACATAAATAGATTATGAACTAGCATCTGTCATGAAATATTTTCTGAAAACATCTAACCCAATTATTAAAAAGTGTGCGTGTCAGAGGAGCAAGAGCATCAGGCTCCAATTTGCAAATACTAACACCTGAGTTTAACTTTCAGCATCTGAGTCATCCATCTCATGAAAGTCAATGGAACTACTTATGTACTTATATTTAAGCATTTGTGTGTTTGTAGGGATCTGAGTAATTAAGTATAATTATTTTTAAGTCACTGAGTTTAAACCATGTTGCTACTATCACTCAGTTTTTGCACCTTTATTTTATATAATCCTGAAAAATTATAGCAGACATTTTTGCCATTATGGGCACACCATATTTTATTATATTAACTTTAATAGTATTTAATATTTATTTTAAAAATCTAAAACTTTTCTCCATGGAAAAACAACTATTTTCAGAAATCATATTATTCCATATATATTTTTATTAGGCTACACGTTCATTGAAGTGTAGCACAAGCAGAGCAAATCTGATCCATTGTATATTTCCAGTACTATTAAAATGTCACATACACTATGTACTCAGTCTGCTTCTGTGTAAAATACTGTAAGGACTATCATTTCTGTAAAATTCCATTTTCAAAAAAAAAAGATAACAGCAAAGTTTCTGGGTTTCAAATAATAGTAATACTTTGTGAAACATTAACTTTTAATTTCTTTTCTCCATCCCATTTGTGTTTCACTGACATTCTGCCCCTTTGGCTTTTCTTATGCATGCAGTACTACTGCCATCTCTCAGTTCTTTCCCTGAAAAATGTGTGCCTAGTGCAAATGTAATGACCCTCAACATCTTTCCAAACGTACTGTCAAGAAATGTATGTAACGTTATGCATGTTTTTCATTTGTTGTTCAAAGTCCTTTTTATTTTATGCAGCCTTTGTCTTCATTTTTGTAATAAAGAAAACTGACTTAAAGCTTCCTTATCTGTATTTTCTTTATTACTGATGAACCCTCTTGTCCTTGTCTTGTATTTCCTTTATACATCACAATTAGCCAAATAGAATTTTGACCTTTACATACATTTTTTTTATTTTAATGGTTAATGGCAATATTTGATCCCCATAGTGAATATCTTTTTAAGAGAAAATTCCATTTCCACCATTTTTATCTTCTGCTTAGTGGTGGTTACTACATTACTCCACTTGAAGGGGAAATATGTAATTACCACACTGCTTTTCCTTGATGTATGTGTAGTGGCTCTAGAAATGCATGGAATTATATGTCTTTTAGGGCCTGTCTACACACAAATTGTATCATTTGTACGGACCTACTTAATTTGCAATTTCATGGATTTTTCAGAAACTGTAAAGCAGTCAGGCAATTTAATAGGGAGGCATATAGTGAAGAAATTAATTCTGCTTGCTTTTCTCTTCCTTCTGATGCATCCAATAGGAGAGCTTCATCAAGGAAGACACCACAGCTTCTCACAGAACTCCCAACTTCTGCGACTTCAGGAAGGTCATCTGAAAATATGTTCCTATGGCTATTTAAAAATCTTCACTTTTAATTGTGATAGGCTGCAACTCCAGAGGCACACTTTCAATTCATATTCAACATACTTTCTTGTTAACACTG
>NW_017728906.1:28251030-28275180 GCF_001723895.1 Crocodylus porosus
GGCAGGGACAATGTCACCCTGTCCTGACAGCAGTCAGCTTCTTATCTCCCAGCCCAAGCCCTCAGTTGCAGGCTCCGAGCTGGGATATAAGGATCTCCCAGGGTGAGCTCCACCACAAGAGCCCAGGCATGGACAATGTTCCCCTGGCCTGGCAGCAGGGAGCAGCCTCTGCTCCATGACCATGGGAGCAGGACTGGGAGATTCTTGTCCCAATGCCCCAGCCCCTGCCAGGAGACAGCTGTGTCCTTGCCCCTGAGCTAGCACTGAGAGGGAGCCTAGAGCTCCCCCTGGCTGCTCCAGGGCCTGTTACAGAGAATGGGAGCAGTCTGCTGCTAGGAGCAGCACATCTGCTCCCACATATCTATATGTGTAGATGCATGGCTGGGGAATTTACTCTCAAGTAGTTTACTCAGGAGTAAACTGCTCCCGCAGTAGACTTGCCAAATATGAGTACGATTAAAAAAAAATGTTTCTCACCCAAGAATTTACAAGAAAAACATAGCAGTCCTGATGAGCATCCTTTCGGGCACCTACAGCTTTGGAAATGCATCACCTTAAACCTGATTATCTTAATACCAATGCAGACTACCTCACCTATGAAACTGAATAATCAGTTCTTCCTTTCTCAATGTTCTCTGTCATGTCCAACACATTTTCATTTCTGATGGTTCCCCTCACTGGAGTCAATAGGAGCTTAGCAGCTGCCTTCAATATGAACAGGTTTATGGCCACAGTAACTAAGTATTTACAAGCAGAATGTTTGAGGCAACCTTCACCATATTTATATATCTGAAGTGGTTGTATTATCTCTATATTTTCTTATTTCACAAAGCTGCATCTAAATCACATTGTCAGAATGAGCTTTTTGTTGAACATATCAGGCAAGGAAGAACATGTTTTTCAGATGCTTTGAACCTGCCCTTCAATAATATTCATTCTAAGAGAAAGATGTCATTTCAAGAAGAGATCATTCCAAATTAAATGAGCATTGAATATGTCTCTGTAAAAGTGCCAATTATTATGTAAAAGGAAATACACCGAAAGGAACATGGCTGATTGTCACCAACCATCCACTGTCTCACACTATCACACCACATTCCCATAGTAAACAGTTATGTAAACCTGTTATTTTTCAACCCCAAGCTGGGGAGTGTAGAAGATACATTGGGGGGTAGGGCTAGGATTTTGAGTGACCTAGACAAATTGAAGGATTGGGCCAAAAGATATCACACAAAGTGCAACAAGGACAAATGCAAATTCCTGCACTTAGGACAGAAGAATCCCATGCACCAGTACAGGCTGGGGACTAACTGACTAAGCACCAGTTCTGCAGAAAAGGACTTGGAGGTTATAGCGGACAATAATATGGATAAAAGTCAGCAGTGTACCCTTGTTGCCAAGAAGGCTAACAGCGTACTGGGCTGCATTAGTAAAAGCGTTGCCAGCCGATAGAAGTAATTATTCCACTCTATTCTGCATTGGTGAGGTCACATCTTGAGCACCATGTCTAGTTTTGGGGCCCCCACTATAGAGAGGATGTGGACAAGTTGGATACAGCTCAGCAGAGAGCAGTGAAAATGGGTTAGAGTCTGGAACACATGATTTATGAGAGGCTGAGGGAACTGGGTTTAAACTACCTGACAGTGGTGACAGATGACAGAACAAGATGATCTCACTAGAAGGGTGTTGAACAAGTTACCTAGACTAGAGAGATGATGAAATCTCCATCTTTGTAGGTTTTTAAGGCCCAGCTTGACAAAGCCCTGGCTGGAATGTTTTAGCTGGGGATGGTCCTGCTTTGAGCAAGGGGTTGGACTAGATGCTTTCCTGAGGTCTCTCCCAACCCCAATTTTCTATAATTCTATGGCTGGCACTTAATGGCAAAATTACTTTGAGGGCACAAAAAATGTGGCATAGTTTATCTGGTCTAAAATCCCTATAGTTATCCTGAGAAGTGAAGACCTTTTTGTTTACCACAAAGCAGCCAAATGTGGCAGCCAAACTAAAGAGTTAAGGCACAGTTTAAACAAAGTACTATTTTTATGCTACCTGTGGGCTGATATATATGGTCAATATTGGAAACATTCTGTTAATAATCCTCCTAAGAAAAGGAGGACTAAAAAAAAGCTATAGACATGACAAAGATATGAAAATTACTTTTTTTGACTGGAGAAACTGTTTTGTTCATCGATTAAGAAGTCTATTCCAGTTTGATGCATATGTCTGTACTTGCATCCCCCAAGAAATAAAGGGGAGAATCTTGTCATAGCATCAGGAAGCCACTGAATAATGACTTTGATTAAAATGGAAGAGAGGTCATTTAATATTTGTCCATGTCTCTGTTTATATTTGTTTATGTCTGTGCATATTTTTTCTTTATGTACACTATTTCGATTTTACAAAATGGTTATAGTATTTAATATGTGAAAAGTTATTGGTTCTCAGAACTATGTACAAATATTACAACTGTATTTAATTTTAATTAATTTCCTTCCCTTTAACTTCAGAAAAGTATACTACAATAATTAGTTTTTCATAAATCTGACAAAATAGAAGGCAATAGCAAAGCAGAAGAATAGTATATGTTCATATGCAAGCACCACTGGTGAAAACTGCCACAACAAAACCAAACAACAAATTAACAAACAAAAGCAAAGCATAGATAAAATAAACAATGTGCTAATATAGTCTAGGTTGTTGCTAAATACAAGTCCATATGCAAGGAATGACAGATTTGCAATTCCAAGGTACACATAACTAACTGATACATTAAGCTTAAAAAAATAGTAATAAATATTCCAGATGCTGTCTTTGTAAAATCAAAGCTATTCATATTCATAGAGTATTAAGATATAAATATATCAGGTTAATGTAATCCATATTTATGTCAGTAAGTCACAGCCACAGCAGATCCAGTGGAGGTGCAGCAGTGCAGTCACAATCTGTTTGGCTGTGTCACGTGAGCTTTCAGCATGGGACTCCAGAGAGTGAGCTGTGCCATGGTCACTCACCCACTTCATTCCCCTGATGCTGAATTCAGTGGAGAGAACATGAACGAAAAGGGAGAGCAGCAGCAGAATTCACCCCCTGGGCTCTGTTATTGTGTGAAAGCAGGAGATCTAACCAACCCCCACCTGATCCACTGTGAACTCACCTGCCTGATCGGCAATGAGCTCTGAACTCACCACTCACGCAGAGCTCTGGCAATAGCTTGCATTGACGAAGAAATGAAAGTATGTGGAAGAGGGAGGTAGGAACAAAGAGGTGTACAAGCCTCTTGACCCAGATCTTGGATCCATTACAAAGCCTTGGCATCATCCTTAGAAATACTTTTCCTTCAAACAGTAGCACAGACTTTGGCTTGGAAAAATAGTATTGAAAATGAAATTTTTAGGGAAAGAAACTGTCTATAGATGAAAAACTATTTTCCTGTGTGCTTGTTTATCCTTGGGTAAAGAATGTTCCTCTGTTTATCCTCTGTCACCAGAAGAAAACTGCATATGTTCCTCTGTTTTTCTACATTTGGTCAAAAAGAAGATAGAGATGTCTAGCCTCCAGTGACAGTGAAGGGTAGGCAGAAGGTAGAGTAGTTTTGCACCCTACAGACTAACTAAATCAGAGATGCTTTTATAAGCAGCTTCCTTCATCAGATGCTAAGTACTCTGACAATAGACAACAGAAGTTTCTTCATTCTTTATTCAGAGTGTATAGAACTTATAAACTTAGTCCCCTGTTTTTCACCACTGTGGTTTAGTCATTAACCTCAAGAGAAGAATCAGGCCTTGAAAAATCAGGAACAAATACAGTATTTTTTTTCTTAATAATGTTAATAATGTATACAAATCTAACTTAGAAGCAACAACTTTACATTTTTCTCATGCTATTCAGAACATTTCCACACAAATAATCCCAGCTGAATTCTGTTCGACTCAGACAGTATTCCTCAGTGTAAGAGTTGCACAGTCTAGCCTACATCTGTAGGTAATTCTAACACATTAATAATATATGTTCTTGAACTTTCTGTCCAGTTTCACAATCTAGAGAATCTTTGTCTTCAGCATTATCTTCTTTCCGTCTTTTAAATTCTACAGTATTGTGTTCCATTTTTTGGAATGGTTATCAAGAGATATTCCTTTTGAATCATAACAAAAGTTTTTGAATGGAGTAAATAAGCCTTGGAAGTAATTAAATCAAAGCAGACTTCCAGAGAATGCATAGAAGCTCAGACTGTCCCTTTTGATTTTAGGTACTATTTTTAAGATGCTTCATGTGGAGCACCACTTCTTCACGATCTTTGACAGCCTCTGTAGTGAGTGCAAGAGCTCAGTTGGAAGAAAGGTCTAAGCAAGCTAATTATTCTCCTGCCAGTTTCCCATGTAGTATTTTCAAAAATTAATTCTACCACACCATATGCAGAGGCAGGAAAAAGTATATGGGGCAGGGGTGGGGGGGCTGAGCACGTGCACACATGCTCAGCCCCCCCAAATGGGGTGTGAGACAGAGCCATGAGCAGTTTGTCCAGGGGTGCCTAGCATGGGGAGTGGGTAGCAGCTCCTGATGCTGTGTACACCCTGGGAGGGCATGGGTGGCATGTGTCCCCAGATCTGCATGGGAGGAAGCAGACTGCTGTTGTGGGTTGGGGTCGGAGCTACAACATGCTCTTCCCATTGGGGGTTGTGCCATGCTGAATTCAGAGCAGGCAGCAGTAGTGCTGGGAGAGGGGGTGGTCAGGGGGATAGGGCAAATTTTGAGGTAACTGCAGCTACACCCATACCCCCCCTCCCAGCACCACCTGCCCCAAGCACAGCCTGGCCCAGTCTCCCTGGGAAGAGCCCAGTGCAGCCCCACCCCACAGGGGCAGCCCGCCTCCCCCCATGTGGATCTGGAGGCATTTGCCCCCAATGCCCTCTCACGGGGCATATAGCAGCAGGAGCTGTGCCCCCCCTCTGCCCCAACCTTCCCAAATGAGCTGCTCACAGCTCCATCCCCAGCTCAGCCCCAGCACGCAGTGCCTGCCCCAGCCCACCCCCACTCCCTCACCACCCCTGCTGCAGCCACCGGAAGCCCATAGCTGGGCCACCTTGTAGCCCTACTGGTGCCCTGTATTTGGGGGGGCTAAGTGCCATCACCCCCCCCTTTCTTCTGCCTATGCTACCACCTGTCTTTCAGTTGGTTTAGTTTCTAAACCCTATATAGTGGTTTTTACGAGATATTTCAAAGAAAGGGATATTTTGTAATTTTAGCACTGACTTTCCATTGTATCTTGTAGTGTTTGTTTACATCAGTTTAAATTAGTATAATTGTAACCAACTTGAAATAATAGAGCTTTACACCACTACATTCATTTTGTACTCCTGCAAATAATAGTGCAAGATTCAAGGCAATAGAGCATCATCAGCACACATTTTAATCCATGATTCGTTGTTCAGGTGTATATGTGGAGACAGCTTTCAGAATATATGGCATACCATACTTAGAGGAATTTATAAAGACCATGATATTGGGAGTCTAATTTTTTTTTCTATTTGTGCCCATTTATGAAGTTTTGAATGTATATAATACAGTGGGTGCATCTACACATGCAGAGTAACTATGCAGTTATTTAGGTTACTATGCAGTAACTGAAAATTACTGCACAGTACAGGTGTGTGCCTACATCTGTGTACCCATATTGCACAGTAACTATGGTGACTTACACCGATTTGGGTGTAAATTTGCTACCTGTGTGATGCATGATGCAGGTAGCAAATTTACACCCAAGTAGTTCCTGCACAGTAATTGCATGTGTAGACACACCCAGGGTGTACTAATGTTGGACATTTAATAGAGATTTAAAATACAATGTAGTGATTGAGCATTTGGAAATTGCCAAAAGTTTAATCAGTTTTATTGGAACTTTTTTCATTTTTATTATTACAATTCTAAATCTTTCAGAACTCTTATTTCCCAGAGACTTGTTCTTTGATAAGCATTTATTTGAAGAAATGAGCACACTCCGTGCTTTTTTTAAGTTCACTGTTCCTTGTATTATTATGATAATGGATATTAGAATGCCATATTACATTTGAAACATTCTATATATTAAAAGCATATAGGTATAAATACATCATGGCTTTGACAAAGGGAAAATCAAAACTAATGCAGAACTATGGAAAATGTCCCTTTTTTCCTAGATTGATATTTTTAAAGATACAGTTGTGGTTAGATTACTAAGAATAGATATAAAACCTTTTAGAGAAAATGTTAAGGTTAATTCACTAAAACTAAAGTTGAATTATGATTAATTATTCTATTAATTAGCAAGCAGACGCATTATACGTGGGTGGGTGTATAGACACAATATCATGATACTGTATCACGGCATAAAATGGAACCATCTTTTTAAAACCATTGGATACACTATGATTCTTTTGTTAAAAGATCAATTTAAAATTAGTATTGCTTATAGCATATTTCCTTTTACTCTCTCTTTATTTAAGGATGCTTGTATCAAAGTAAGGTTTTATTTATATTAATGGCCATATATTTTATTAAATGGTTCCGATATTGATGGTATTTCTATATGGGTTTGAACACAATATGCTTTGTTTTAACCATCCTTTATATTGATATGTCTGTTGACATCATAAGATTATGTTCTTGGGACCTCACAAACCACAGTAGTTTTATATGGGATTTTCAATGTGATCAATCTCTGTCTTGGTGGCAGTTGGAATGGGAAATTTATGATTGAATTTAGAGGGAAGACAGTTGAACCAATACAAATTCTATTGACTTGTCGCCCCAAAGTCAACAGTGAACAGTATTGAAAAGCTCACCCTCAAATATTATCCTGTTTTTGCAAATTTCTGTAATACTAAAGCGCTAGAGATGATAATGATCTGTATTAGAATGTCAATGATGATAAATAAACCTAGGACATCCAACTTCAGATTTTGGTGGAGTTACTACCCCTGACTTGGTGCCACCATCTTTGGTATAAGATCCCTGGGGAGCATTTTGTGGGATCGGAGGGCTGGAGGGTATGTGGGTCCATGTGGGGGGAGTGTCCATCTTGGGGTAGGGAGTTCAGGGGGTTAATGGATAACCAATATAAGGAAACCTCTAAACCATGAGTAAGGATTAGAAGCTCATGTGTACATGCTGAGCAAATAAGTCGGTCTGTAGGAACCTAAAAGATGGAAAAAATAGATGTTAGAATTTAATAACTAATGTGGGATCATGTTGTTTCTGTAGTAACTGAAATTAACAATGAGGTGGAACAAAAAGGAAATCAAAGGGTTAGGAAATCTGTAAAATCAGGAGAGAGAGATGAAGGATGGGTATGGATCCAAGCTAAGTGACAAAGCAGTAGAAATCAAGAGTCAAAGTAGTAAAGTTTTCCAAGATCTTACATTAATGAGTGAATCCTTAAATAAGAAGAGATTAGCAGAAAATGTGCTATAAGAAATACTGATCTTAAATTGTATTTTATGCAGCTCCTGATCCAAGGAAACATTGTTTATGGCATTATCAAGCATTGCTAAATGCTAAAAGTTGCCTCTCAATTGGAGACCAACATTTTGAAAACTGTGCCCCGAAGTTGGGTTAAATATGTAGCTCTGGCATCTGGGTCTGAAAATTATTCCTGAGAATTTATTGGATTCACAAAAGGGTTACAGATTTAGATAAGGAAAGAGAACATCTTCAAATATTTTAGATAACAGGTAACCAAGAATCTTCCTTCACGAGTCTACAGATCAACCCTGTACCATTTACCCAGCCCCTGGGTCCCGATGAGTTGGCACCTTGTTTAGATCATCTAAAATAAAGAAGTAAAGATTAAAGTATTTAATTTATTAAACACAAACTGAGAAGCATGAAAAGAAAGCTTAGCCTATTGGCAGTATACACCCTAATTATTGTTTCTCTTTGCATAGATTACATGACAGCAATGTATTGAAAAGGAGTGCTCTCTGACACATTCTTCAGGAGTACAACATATGTGTTTGTCCCTATTGGGGATGTTGCATTTGCAGGGACACTATTGGAAGTGAGATCATGATAAAATAATGACCGACAAAGTCCTATGTCATAACAGAGGGTAGCATTTCAGCGAAAGACTATAGCGCACACTAGAATACTGTTAGGGCAGTACAAAATGGTGAAAAAATATGAAAATGATCATAAATCATAATTCTATGTCAGATTATGTTGCACCCACTAAATATATGCCTTTGATTCACTCAGGAAGGTGAGGACAAGAGACTACAATATATGTCAGTGGCAAGGAGCCTTCTAGGTAACCAGAAATCACAGCCACTGTTTGGGCAAGAGCAGGCACTACCTTGAGGTGGCACATATGGTACAACGTGCCCAAAAGCAGAGGCGGTCAATCACCTGGTAGGATTGTGATCCAGCACTAAAAGCCTAGTGCTAAATATCACAAGCATATCAGTATTTTTGTAGGGGAGGCTCAACCACAAATGCTCAAATGCTGTAGTTATTCATGTATGCATGCATCTTTTTCCCAAAAATTACCTGTCTAATATTGGGATGTGTGTCTTAAAAAAAGAGCTGGAATAGAGCCAGAAGGGTGTTGGAATAGCTGCAGGGGGCTTTGCTCAGCACCAGCTCACCCAGCACTGAACCCTGGAGCAGGGGCAGAGCCTGGTCACCCCCACAGCTTCAGGATCAATGGCCAGAGGTTTAACCCTATCACAGTCTTTGCCAGTTGTCCCATGCTGTGACAGGTAAGATTATAAGAGAAACTCTTTTTTCTTTTCTCTGCCTTCTGAAAACAAGATCTGTGTCTTACTTGGTGGTATCCAGTATGTGAATAAATATAGTATTTGAGATTACATAAGGAAAAATGTCAGCAATTGTTTTAAGCCTGGTGTTTAGTGTTTTTCCAATTAGTTTAACTATAGCCAGTTCCATGGCCTACAGTGAAAGCAAGTTACTTCAGAAAGCAATTTTTCTCTTTCAGAAGGGTATATAAGGAAAAAATATGCTGAGAGAATATTAAATATAATAGACATGCCCATCCCTAAAGTACGGAGAATCAACTGATACATTGTTAGGTCCTGATCCTGATTACCTTTCACATCTTTAATTCTATTGTATTTGCTTGATTATTTTTTCCCCCAGTACATCTTCAAGCCCCTCCAAAAGTAAGCGTTATGTGCCCATGTCATGCTTAATGGAGCTTTCATGTAGAAAGTAAATCTTGCTATATCTTCCAGGTAACACTTTACACCAAAACATTACTGTTGGTAACATAAACTGAAATAAGGCATATAGTTTCTACGTTCGCGTTATTGTTCTGCTGGTAAAAGGAAAGAAAAAAAACTCCCTCTAGCAGAAGGATTCAGAACTTAGTTATTTTTAAAAATATATTGATTTCTGTATAGATTCCTTTCATCCCTTTATAGTCCTTGGCTTTGTGATATCCTTTTCACTAATGCAATTCACTTATAAGCATTCTGGTGAAGAGAAGAAACAAAAAAAGATCAAAATGAAGGGGAAAAATCCTGGTACACAAAGAAGCAGAAAAATATATGTCAATCAAATACTCATGACTCAGAAGATGTCTCAGGCAGCCCTGACTGATTTTTAAAAAATGCCCAAATTGCCTTGTGAAATAAAAAGTCTGCTGCCATAAACATTTCTCTCAGTTGGCAGTGTTTTCGGATAAAAATTAATTCTGCATTATTCCCCATCACAAAGCACCCTGCTCACCTTATTAAAGTCCTTATGGACTGAAAGTTTGACACAATGTAGGCGCGTCTATGCAAGACATTTTGAGGAGAATAGACTAATTCTACAGCACATTAGCATGGTGGGCAAAACCCATAACGCACAGTATAATCGGTCTACTGCACAGCAGTGTCACTTAAAATTAGTGTGCCAGCACTGCTGTGCAGTTACACCAGTTACTGCGCATTTAGTTTAGTACCTGGTACCTGGTATTACAGGTACTAAACTAAATGCACAGTAACCACTGCACATTAATGCACATGTAGATGTGCCCCCAGTTTCTACTGATATAAATATATCTCATAAAATGATATAAAATTACATTAGCTTAACATTTAAAAATATATTTTGTAGTAATTTTCTACTTTATGAAAAAGGCCTATAGAATATGACTTTTTCCCTTTTTGACATGCTATAATATAATATTTAATGGATCATTTTTCACATTTTGTATTTATTTTACCATATTCTATGGAATAATTAAAAATTATATAGAAAGACTACTTAGAAATATTCTTATAGATTGTTAGAGTAATTCTTTTCTAACCTCATATTTTTATAGGATTTGACTGGCTTCTTCTGTTAAATCCTTTAGGATTCTTTTAAAAACCTTATTGAATGTGTATTATAGTTGTTTTGCCAATCTGGATTAAATGACAAATACATCTATGATTTGAAGTAAAGTTAGTTTTTGTAAGTATAGGGTCTAGAGTTCTAGTTGTATTGTAAATCATTGCTTATCAGTCTTTATCTCCTGTGTTCATTCAAGCTTTTGAAGTTATGGTTGGCAACATTTAACTGGATAAAGTTTAAATAAAACAGAAAGAAAACTAGTTCACTTTAAGAGGTCAAACTTACAAGCCTGCTGGCAGGGGCACTGCATAAATGATGTATTATTTTCATTGAGGTTTTGCTATCTTTCTATCTTTTATCTAATGCTATCTTTCTATCTTAAGTAAGTTTTCTGGGCAAAGGAAAAAATATATTTTTAAAACATCTGAATTCTCATTTATTGCATGATAAACTTATATGAAATTGTCTTAATAAAATGGCCTGTACCAAACTGCATGAGATTGATTGCAGTTTCTTTTTAAAGGTCCATAAAATAATACATGAGGCATGGAAAACATGTTTCTTTTGAAATAATGCATAGATTTTGTATGTAAATATATTGTCAGATTACATTTTAAGTGGAAATACAAGCTATACAAGAAATTTAATTGCACAAGAAATAGAAATGAATCTAGACATTTTTAACCAAAAATCATTCTAAACTATATAGCTGTTGTGGTGAGGTGAGAAGGGGAATGGTGAATTTAATACCACTGTCAAAGCATGTACTGGTTTTTGATAAAATGTTTTGCTCCCCATCACAGTTATAGTCACATGTTCCAGTCTAGGAAAAATATCCTGCTTATACCATTACAACTTGCAAGATGATGGTATAAGCAGGATATGTGGGCAAATGGGTGTTTGCCAGTGTGTTGCTGACTAGTACCTGGCATGTCACTTCTAGGCATAATGTGCTATTTTATTACTGTTTTGTGTAATTTTCTTATGTATTGCATCAAGAGCTAGCACAGCTTTAGTCAATTACTGATGGAGTTTGTTAAAATAGCACAAGCCATTTTTCAGCTGCATGTATCCTTCAGCCTGCAGCCTCTTTTGGGAGTGGTATTTCAGTTGTTATTTTATTATAAATACAATTATTTTCTTCACATACAAAGGATATTACTTGTGTGTGTGGGTAAAATGCTCCGTATGCCCTTCTCATAACTGACGTGTACTTCCAGATGTGCCACGCTAGAACATAGTCTAAAGTTCCATCTAATCACTAAAAATACATTTTTAGAAATTTAAAATGACCATATTTACTTGAATATGAGACGAGGTGTTTTCCTTTCAATCAGCATGGAGAAAACAGCCTTTATCTTACATTCATATACATGGAAACCTCATTAAATACATTGTCTAACATTAATTGCTGCCAAAATCCACTAATGGAAACCAACCATGAAGTAGATTCAATGTAGTTAACACTGAGCATGACTATAAAACATATGGCCTACAGTGGGCAACCATACTGATGGGAACCTACCAATTTTTTTTTAAAGACATTTTTTATGTTCCAAGTCAAATCAGCCAAATCAAGTCCAAATCCATGAGTCAGTCCAAAAACATAAGTGGCCCTACAACCAGCAAACATCCTCCAACCCCACCAGGGGCTTCAAATATTTCCCAAGTCTTTTGGCAAGCATCCTGCATGCAGGCCCAAGCCTGAAGGCTTGGGGTTCAGATGCCCCTAAATTTTGCCTGCCCTCAGCCATATGGCCACAGGAGCAAGCTAAGGAGGAGCCTCCCATTTCCATAAAGTGAGCTTTAAGTCCAGTCCCAACACCTCAGCAGGTACTATACCATGTCAGAACAGTTATCCATGGGAGCACTTAAGGAAAACTTCCTTCATGACCCAGATATATGGTGTTTCTTTACTCATGCACTTTACTTTCCTGTTTCTAGTGATTCTTGTTTCTTCACCAGCCTTAAATGCCTGGCCAACATCATAAAACAAAGCCAGAAACAGTTCACCTGCAAACCCTCTCTCATCCTATTGCATATGATTAGTGTGGCTCCACCCTCTCCAAGATGAAGCCCCGCCCTGCCCAAGTTCTCCTATACCTCATCTGCATATACATTTTTGGAACACCCTGGGACTTGTGACAAGAACACCCGGTTCCAGTCATGAGAAGGGACCCTAATTAACACCTGGATCCTTTGAGTATATACACCTACTGAGCAGTGCTGTGGTGTGACATCATTGTGGCTTGAAATGCTGTTGGCTGCTAGGGCCCAACCCAATGAACTGTATGGTAAACCATGAGCATTTTGGCTTTGGACTAATAGCATGCATAGTTTACACTATTTATAAGTGGGTGCCAAAGTGCTGCTTAGAAGTCTGTTTATGGAGTACCTATGCTAATACTTGTGGCAGTTTCAAAAAAGGTGAAATGTATCATTTCTAGATGAACTAAGTCGGTAGGTCCTATATGTACATTTCTGTAGCAATGTTTATTTCAAGGTCAGTGTTATCAAATTCACTCCTCACTTCCATGTGCTCAGGGAAAGCAGGGTCTGATGGTAAGGAGTGGGGAAGGGGCTGCAGGAAATATAAGATGAGGGGAACCAGAGGGCAAGGGGGCTACCTGATTTATTTTTCCTGCTGTAGCAGGGGAGAGAGGGGAGGGGAGACAGGTAATGGGGCAAATTCAAAAAACTTCCAATAATTAGATTCTATCCCTGCAAAAATGTAAAAAAAATTATCATTTTCCCATATATAGCATCTAATTGGTTATCTTAAAACCAGGTCATTTTATATTCCAGTAATTATAGTAAGTTAAAAAAAGCCTAGTCTTAGATTTTAGAAACGTGTAGAATCAGCTATAAAGCTGTAAAATACTCCCCCCCACACCCCCTGCTGCCAGTTTTTAAGTTTCCTTTTAAAACACAGAGAAGTAAAAACAAGTCCCCAGTTCTAAAACCATTCAAGTGCTTTCTTCTCTTTGCTCCCCCAAGTAGTCTTATTGACTTCTCTTTGATTTGTTGTGTGTGCAAGTGTTTGCAGGATTAAGTTTTAAATTTACTTTGAACACATTTTCATTATAGTTCAATTCAAAAGCAGTCCTATAATAAAATGAATACAGATGTTGAAACATACTTTCATAAGGTAAAATAATAGTTTTTAATACCATTATAATGTATATGATTTATTTAATTTGAAAAAAGCCATATTTTTAAAGAAAACATTGTTTTGCATGATGAATAAAAAGTGTTTTCATATTAACATTATGATTAAATACAACGAATTATCTGTCAGTGATAGATAATGTTTTAAGAATCCTTGGTTCAAAAATCCGCTCTGTGCTTTCCACTAAAAAATGCTCTAAACCATGTAAACATGTCTGAAAAGCCTCTATATTTCTGAGCTAAAATTTATGTTCATTATCACTCGTAATGTTTGTCTGCACCTGGGCAGCTACCTTTTAGTTCAATGGAATAAGGAGCAGATTTGCCCTCAGGAAAAAGTAAAGGCTAGGCAGAGAATGGACTTAAGGTTCTACCCTCCAGTAGTTTAAAAACATGCTTAACTTTATGTACCTAAAGAGTATGACTGAATTCAGAATTTTTTTAATATCCTAATTTTCTTAAGTTATTTGAAAAAACAAAAACAGTCTTTATCCCCCTGTATAGGCTTTACTCAAACAATCTAATATTTTCTTGCTATTGTTTTCAAGACACTCTTTTTAATGGTCTTGGACTTGGTGCTGTCATTGGCCTGGGTGTGGCAGCACTTTTGTTAGTCCTTGTTGTGACTGATGTGAGCTGCTTCTTTGTCCGGCAATGTGGATTGCTAATGTGCATCACCAGGAGAATTTGTGGGAAAAAGAGTGGATCCAGTGGAAAGAGTAAGGAATTAGAAGAAGGAAAGGCTGCATACCTGTGAGTACAAATAACATATCTTAAGAATATCCTTTTCACATTACCTTGATGTTAAGTATATGGTATAATTAGAAAGCTGCTTCATAAATTATTCTGTTTGCTGGAACAATGAATGAATAATGATAAAATCCTGATATTTGTACTAATCTTTAGGTAAGGAAATAATGATGTTATTTTGGATTTGACACAAGTATTGGCAAATATTGCCTTTATAAAAGATGACAGCAGTGCATCATTACAAAATTTCCTGTTTTAACTATTAAGACTATTTGGGCACAGCAGAGCAGTGCTCATACATGAGAAATACTTGGAAAGATCTTTGGTTCTTGAGCAGCAAATGAGAGAGCAATTAAAACTCCACCCACTCCATTTCTTTAAGTCAAAAATCTGATATCTGTACATTCTCTGATACTAATATAAAGAAATGTACTAACCACTGACTTTTGAAAACACAGGTTTTGTTGGAACTCAAAAAAAATGAATCTCAAGTTTAAAATTTATGTAAGGCCTTAGTAGAGTTATAAATCAATGAAAAGTGGGTTTATGGTACAGTTGCAAATATGGTAGTTGTAAATATGTTTGAAAACATAAAATAAGTCAAAGAGTAAAACAGCATGCCATTTCCCACACCAGCTTTGTTGTTTTTAATTCACTAAAAGATTATCAAAGTATAGTCCATCCATGGTAGCTATTTGTTTCTGTAACTGTTGAGAGGATAATAAGAGCTATGGAAACCAACAGTATAAGTTCTGATTTTAAAAAAACACAACCCCCTCCCCTCCCCTCTGAGTTTACTTCATGGACTCAATTTTTACAAGGTTTCAAAACATATGAAAGAAGGAAAACCTATAGCATACAATCTCCCAATTTTTAGATGGTTCTATTTTCTTCCTATGGAAATAAGCATGGAAATATCTATATTGCTGAGAGGGTAGAAAACTAAGGTGAACTAAGTTAGATTGGGCCATCTGTTTGATGCCCAAACTAACCTCCCCAAATATCTGTACAGATTGGTATTTAGATCAACATAACCCGACTTAGGATGATCCAAGTATAACATCTGCACTTACCCACAGTGTTGCTTATGCTTATGCCCTGGCTGTGTGTCTAAGAAAATTTTTCTGCTCCAAATTCACAACTTTCAAGAGGCTGAAACCTTTCCATCCCTCAATTTCTTTCTGCATGAGATACTGTAATATAAACTCTGGAAGCACTGACAGTCATGAGGGGAAAAAAACCAAACAAACAGCACTTTGTTGGAAGAGGAACTGCATCAGTGTGACCTGGCCCCCCAGCATCTATATAGATCACGTCCTTTAGCAGGGCTTTTGGGCACTTTTTTCTAGTAGCTGAATCAGCTATTAGATTGAATCGGATATTAGATAAAAGTGCCAAAAAGCCCCACTGAAGTGTGTGATCTATACAGATATTGGACAAGCCAGGGCAAACTGGTGCGGTTCCTCTTCTGGCCATGCACCGGTCTTGGTGCAGGGGTGCACTGAGCTGAAAGTAAAGCACCATTTTGTTTGTTTTTTTCCCCACATCCGTCAGCAGCCTGATATTCCAGGTTACATGTCCCTAGCCATCAAACATGTTACCTACTAAACCAAATATTCTTGGCAATTGTACAAGTTTATTTTGTGAAGTTTCTGGACAGTCATAAAATTCAGAAACACATTCCTTTTTCCATTAATAGTTGCCATTTCCATTTCTTTCACAGTACCTCGGCTTCTTAAAATAAATCACTGGACATCTTAATTTTCCCCAATTGTAGCTGGTAACTTTTTGCATTTCTTTTTATTAGATTGGATTACTGCAAAATATATTTCTATTGTCTATGTTCCATGTGTACTGATTATAGATGATGCAGTGTATGTGGAGCATGCAGGCTGCTGGAATAGAAATAAGGAATGTTTCTTTTATGAATAGTCTAAATCCTTTTTAGAAATTAGAAGAGCATTCTGAATGCATTCTGCTACTTAAAATCGTGCTTTGGGATATATAATAATGTCCTGTTTTATAGAATATGCTGAATAGAAATTACAACCCCCTTTAACAATCCCATTATGATTCATAGTCTTTTTACATACATGGTAGCTGTTATCCTAAATGATGCTTCTGTGAAAAAAATGGTGGTCAGCTTCTAACTAGCACTCAGCTTTAATGCCTCATAAATTGAACACTTCCACTTGAAGTCTTCAAAAATAAACATTAATTTGATTCATGTTGGCTAAAACTTGAATTCAGTTTTCACAGGTAAATAAGCACTTATTAGGTATCACTTTTCAGATAGCCCAAGGCTTTGGGGTATTATTTTAACATATGCATCCCTAGTTGGTCAATTTATAGTTTACACTTGTCTGTCTAGTACACTCATTACCTGCATCTCTTTGCTGCATTCCTCACTGGTAAGAGATAAAGACTCTCTCTGAGAATAACTACCAGTAAGTGTTAGACAGAGCTCCCTATCCATGTTTCAGACTGATGGAAAACTGCACTATAAAGTCTGTGTATGAATTATACTGGTTTTCTGGCAACAATACAGAAATATAAGACGTGGAATAGGGTAGGATCAATCCCTTGTTTTGGGATCAAGTAGATAGTAATTAGACAATCTCTGGCATGCAGCAGATGTAGAGGACAGGTTGCTAAACA
Source organism: Crocodylus porosus (assembly GCF_001723895.1). Taxonomy (NCBI): domain Eukaryota; kingdom Metazoa; phylum Chordata; order Crocodylia; family Crocodylidae; genus Crocodylus; species Crocodylus porosus. The sequence goes on from NW_017728906.1 coordinate 28,267,918, forward strand.
TAAGTCCTGTCACCTTTATTTCACTGAGTTAACTGTATTTTCAACACTCAAGTTATTAAGCTGGGAACCTGAGTCAAACATAAGTAAACTAAATCAGAAAAGGATTTTTTGAAGCATAAGATTCATTTTTGGAAACCTGTATCCCATCCCTTTAATGTAAAAAAACCCCAAAAAACTGTATTAATAAATAGTTACCTTCTTTATATTGCCATAGAAAGTAGAGGCTCTGACTAGGATTGGACGCAGTCATTGTGCTGAACCCGATAAAGCATACAATAACCAACCAGCTTGCCCCAAATTGTTTACAATGCCTTCTCTGGTTGATATGAGAAATGATTAGCTGATGTGATGAGTAGAGTACTTTCTCCTGTTCATAAAATTAGGATGTATGGGACAGAATGAATGTGATGAATATGTGCCAGATTCTAACTTACAAATCAGCCCTTTTATCATGTTATGGCAATAGACAAAGGCCCTAAGTTAGCTCTAAATTGTATAATGCTAACTTTTAGGCTCTTTATACTGCCAAATCAGTATAAGTGACTTCCAGCACAGTAAGCATCTGGCCCTATGCTTTCATCACTGGCTAAGTACAGACATTCAAAAGGCTCGAGGTGGAATCAGTCTAAGTTTTGCGGTTTTCTGTAAGCAGCATAGGTTAGTTTGGTAGTGAACAGAACACATGTTCAATTCTTTGGTGGGGAAGAGGGGGTCACACAGGCAGGCTGCACTGGTGAGGCATGTCTGCATGTCTTCATTTATACACATACATTTTTGTCCCTCAACGCACTGACGATCCATCACGTTGGAGAAGACACAAGCTGAGATGAACTGCTCTGAGCCACATTCAGTTGTATAAGTGGCAAAATGCACCTCGGTGCACAGAAAATGGCAACGGCACGCTTTTGAACTAAAGCACCTCCAAAGTGTTTTAGTACAAAGTGTGCCGCCGCTGTTTTCTTACCACTGACACTCATTTCGTTGTTTATACAGCTGCTTTTTAAAAGATCTAGTGCTGCGGCACTTACGTGTGTAAAAATGCCCCCAGTATTCTGTGCAGGCTTCCTAGGCTGCCAGAGATTGCCAAGCAGAGATGAGCACCTGGCCCATCCCCTGATAGGCTGCCAGGCATAGGTGAGCATGCCCTCTCCCCCTGCTCTTTCATCTTTCATCTATGGACATCCTTCAGCTGCAAACAGGCAGTGCCAGGGGGTGGGCAGGAGATGTGTGTCTCTGCAGAAAAAAACCCCCCATCATGAAGCACCCCATGAGGAACACACAGACCTGACACTGAGCCCAACAGAGCCCCCATGAGTAGGTGCAGCACCACAGAGCCCATCTGGTCTGCCGGGCATGGGAAAGTATTTCCACACCCTTCCCGCCCTCCCCACAATGCTGTCTGATGGCAGCTGTCAGATGCCTGTGCTTGACAGCTTCTAACTAGCACTCAGCTTTAATGCCTCATAAATTGAACACTTCCACTTGAAGTCTTCAAAAATAAGCATTAATTTGATTCATGTTGGCTAAAACTTGAATTCAGTTTTCACAGGTAAATAAGCACTTATTAGGTATCACTTTTCAGATAGCCCAAGGCTTTGGGGTATTATTTTAACATATGCATCCCTAGTTGGTCAATTTATAGTTTACACTTGTCTGTCTAGTACACTCATTACCTGCATCTCTCTGCTGCATTCCTCACTGGTAAGAAATAAAGACTCTTTATCAATGCTCGCCCATGCCTGACAGCCCAGTTGGGCTTCATGGAGCTGTGCCCACTTGTAGGTGTTCTCCTGGGTTAATGTGACAGGTGTTTATGTAGGGTGCTTTATGACGGGGTTTGTGCAGGGACTCATATGCCTCCCTTTCCTATGTTGGTGCTGACTCGGCTCTGTGACATCTCGGGGACAGGGCACACTGGGTGTTTGATCAGAGCAGCTGAGTCTAGGGCCAATGCCAGCACACCTTCCTTCAAGAGGGGGCTAGTGGGGGCAGCAAAGGAACCTGGAATGCCAGTGGACAGTGACCTAACATGAATTGAAAGGGATTCTGGTACATAAGTTTGATTCACTGGTCTAATCTAAATTGATTAAGTTTGAGTACACATCGATTCAGATCTGTCTTAGGTTGGGTTCTGCCATTTTTTAAACCAATCTAAGTACACTGACTTTTTTGTTCTGTCATGGATATAGACCGGTTTCCAATCACTTATACAGATAAAAATGCAGTGTCTGTACCTAGTACTCTATAATGTCTTAAGAGTACAGTATAAGATTATACCTAGCCCACCGTGATTATTAGGAAATGGTCATTCTTCTGCTAAATGTGGTTATATATAAAATAGATAAGTATCCATAGCTACAGAATGAGTTGAATAGTGTAAGGCAGGGCTGTCCAACTTCTGAGTGGCTAATGGCTGCACTCTATGTGCACCACACACCGTGCCACACTGCACTGCGTGGGTTGTGCTGTACTATATTGCACTACATGGGCCACCCCTACTGTGCTGCGTTATGTAGGCATCTCTGCATGGTGCTTTGCTGTAAGTGCACCAGGCCTCACAAGACAGGCTCCTTTGGCTTCACAGTCTGCACTGTTTCCTCTCCCCCAGTGGGTGGGAAGCAGAAACTAGGGGAGGGAGTTAGGATCCCAGAGATTCAGACAGCAGCACCAAAAGAGCAGTACAGGAAGAAGTGCCTGGACCAGGATCAGAGGAGTAATATCTGCATCAGGATTTAGGGAAGAGGCCACCCATTGGACAGCCCTGCTTTAAAAGTATCAAAAACATGTCATGTTGAATGTGTTCTAGTGCCAAAAGTGATAATAGACTGTTTTTTTTCTTTGGTTAGGATTTGAAATGAGGGGACTTGCTAATTAATAAAGTGTAACACATGCTAAAGACATGACAATGGAGGTTAAGGTTCTTCTAATAATTTTTAGGAAAGATGGATCAAAAGAGCCAATAGTGGAAATGAGAACAGAGGATGAAAGAAATACTAATCATGAAGATGGGAGCCCGGTAAATGAGCCAAATGAAACAACGCCACTCACAGAACCTGAGTACGTAATCTTGAATTTCTAATAGATACCTGATTAGAATAAATAAATTTGTGAAACTATGCAAAAGAGAAAAAGTAATGTTAATAGTGTTGTGAAAGCGATCTATTGTGTATGATTTATTATCAGTGTGACATTTACAGTAGTCATTCTAAAGCAGTCATAGCTTAACAGCAAGATCAAGGGCGTCTCCATCCCTTTCCCACTTTACTTTCTCACCCACAGCACTACTAAATCTGCTGTGCATGGGCTTTTCCCTGCTGTAGAGGTGATGAAGACCGAGGTGGAGAGTAATGGAAAAATCTCTGACTGCTTTACATTCTGGTTGCTCTTGGTTCCTAGAGGTGCACTTTCATTGAGTCCTACAGCCAGATGCTTACCTGCCTGCATCCAGGTGCTGCTTTCTGGCCTTTTGAAAACAAAGGCCTTTTTTGATTATTCAGTTCCTGCTACCCTAAGCACTCCCAAAGGGTGTTATCAACATCCAGTTGTTCGTGTGAATCCATTTGCAGTAACCGGCAGAATTGTGTTGAGATAAAGCCCTTCTTGTTTGTTGCTTCATTCCTCAATAACTTTTCCCTGGTCTTGAAACCCCATTCAGAGAAAAGGGTACTCATAGGATATGATTTGCCTTATAACAGATCATGGGCAAGCATGAGATCCGTCATCTCAAATACGATCCGTCATCTCAATACAATATTCCAAAATGTTTTTATTATTTTACTTTTTCTTCCCTTGCAAATTAGGTTTACACTTGCAAATAAATATTAAAAGATGTAGTAGCAATACCACTCCTTTAGAAGAACCCAAGCAATTGACTTAAAAGAAAGTAGATCAATTACTGAAGAGATTCATCCAAAAAAATTGTGCCATTCCAATAGGAATTTGTATTTATGAAAGGGGAAGCTGGCCTGTTGTGGGGACCTGCTGGCTAATAAAACATAACACTCATAGGGTGAATCTGCATGTGCGCTTTAATGTTCCTTAGCCTGTTTTAATGCTCATGAAGGCATCATAGAAAAACCATGCTCTTTAGCGAAAATAGGGTAATGTGCCTTTTTCTAGTGCCTCACAATGAAGGGCCTCTATACATGTGCTCCAGGGCGGAGGCGGGGAGAGGGCACTTTAATTAGAGCGGTTCTAAGAACCGCTCTAATTAAAGCATCTGCAACATCATGTGCATTCAGCATCCCATGCTTCAAAATGGCAGTGGAGGTGCTTGAACTAAAGCTCACTCAACGAGCTTTAGTTCGAGTGCCCCTGCTGCTGTTTTGAAGCACAGGGACACTGAATAGAAGTGACACGGAGGGTGTTAGAGCACATTAATTAACATGCTGCAACAGACTCAGTTAATCACGTTGGAGTAGACATCCAGCACATGTGTAAGTGCCCAGAGATGCGTTTCCTTAAGTGCATTAATGAATATGTAGATATGCCCTCAGTGCTGAAAACATGGTTCAAGAATAAATAAGGGGAAGACAGAAACCATCCAATTCACTATTTTTACAGTCTGTTTTTAAATTCACTATTTTTAAATACAACTAGTTTTGTAAAGGAAAGAAATATTTTGGAAATACAATAAAGACTCTTACTAGCCATCATCTAAAACTGCAAAATATAAGAAGCTTCATATCGTTGATCAAAGTTGAATGCTATGAGCTTGCATTGACAGATGGAAAAAAAATGTTTGGGGATTCTACTGCAATTGTAGCATGTTCCTGTCTTAATAATGTGTTACTTGAGAATTTCAAGCTTCAGGGGATAAATCAACTACAAAATGAGTTGAATGATTCAACTGTTATATCCAGTCAAAGTTTGTTACTGGACAACTGCCATGCAGATTCCATGTAATGAGAACTGCTTAGACACCACAGGAAAGAGTACTATAAAAGCCCATAGCCAGCTGAAAACTGTTTTCTTTCACCAGTACATTTGTGAAACAATATTGTTGAATGCAAAATTGCCAGCACAAAGACCTGAACAAGTGTTTAATGTAATTCAGTAACACTGTTAGGGCATATGTAACTGTGATACTACTCTAATCATTCAGTGTTACTGTAGCACTATAAAGATGTTTAAACGATTGCAACTGACAATAACAAACAGCATGGACAAACCTACAGGCCACGTCCAGACAAGCGTGGTTGAGTGGTATGTGGCACCGTGCACATACATACCACATGTTCAGGTCTTATCTATGCTCAAAGTTTGAGGAGATCCTGGGTCAAAAAAAATGGCACAAAAAAAAAAGAGGAGTGGTACACTTTGGGGTAGCAAGTGCCACCCAAAATCAGAGCTTGGCTGGCTGGAGCCACACTCCAGCTGCTGGCCAGGCTCGGAGAGAGAGGATCACCACTACTATAGCCCCAGGAGGCCCCCAGGACCCAAGGTAAGGCTGTTGGGGTCAGCTTAGTGCTGGACCCAGCCTCCCCTAACCAAGCTGGGGTAACCTGCCACACACCAGAAGGCACGTGGCACAGGAGTTCCCCAGGGACAAGTAGCAGCAACACAACTTGTCTCCAGGGAAACAAACATCTATGCTCGTGCAGACACAGCCACAGGATACAAACTATTGCACAGAGAACTATATTAGACGAAGACGAAAACCACTTTTAATGTCCATCTCCAATCTTTGGACCTGGTTTGGTTTCTGAACCAAATGATAGCCTGCCTCAAGGATGCCCTATACTCTTCTAAGTGCTGTGACCCTCAATAGGCTGCTTTGGCTGTAGCCTACTGCAGGTGTAGCATTGCTTAAATGCAATGACTGCTGTAGCATTCTTTGATCAGACACTTGTCTTCTAACCTTATCTTATAGTTTGAAGTCAAGAGAGAGTGTCATAGAGCTGTGGCAAACTTCAGGGATCTTGAATGGAGAAGTACAGCTTACTGAAGAGGGTCATCAGAAAGCCAGTCATTTTGACATGGCTAGAAAGCTGCATGCTTCTCCATAAGATGGCTCCCATAAAGAAGACCCAGCTTAATTTTTCTGGAACACAGAATCCTCTTATCTGAATCATCTAGTACATGGCTCATGAAATATGGTGTCAGCAGTCAGTGAAGCAATTCAGAACAAAGAAGAGACTATGATGAAAGGGCAAAGTGACACCAGAAACAGAGTGCAAAGGCAGCATGGAAGGACTTTGATCACTGGCAAAGTGCTGGATTTCCATTTTTAAAAAACCTTCATACAAACATAGGAATGGAAGCAATAATGAAATCAGCACACTGAGCTGAATATAGGGCATAAAGATAAGATAAAGACAAGAAAATGGAAGGTTTTTCTTAATTTTTACTATCTCACATAGACAAAGAAAGGTTGAAACACGGGTGCCAGTTGTTTCAGCAAATATGTTAGAGCAGCTGATAAAGGTGTATGATGCACGGAAATTCCAAATCTTGTAGTAGTAATGGGTAAGATTTCATAATACTTTGCCTCTACACAGAAGTAATTGTAAAAAGGTTTAACTTACATGAAGAATCAATTTCACACCTCTAGTTAGTTTGTTAAAACCAAAGTTTATTTTTCTGTTCAATAAAACAGCAAATGCAACAATCTTAGGTTTATCCAGGAATAGATATGCATATAAAGATAGCAAGTAGAGTTGCTAATCACCCTAATGTCATACTCTAGCTTACCTTGCAGTAATTTGAGTTCCCATACCTGGAGGGAAGATTTACTTACCCAAAGCAAATCAACAGTTTTTAAAGGGGTCCACATTATTCCTTTTGCCATCACAAAAGGATGCACGTCTCTAAGTAGTTAACGATTCCCATGACTGACAAATACTTCTGGGCATGATAGAAGGGGGGACAGGCTACAACTAGATCCGGACAGGTTACAGGGGTGGGCAGATGAGAATAGGATGGAATTCAGTACTGACAAATGCAAGGTACTGCACTTAGGGAGAAAGAATTAGCACCATACCTACAGGCTGGGGAACTCCCTTCTCATCAGTACAGATGCAGAAAAGGATCTTGGTGTCATTATTGATTCCAAGATGAACATGGGCCGCCAATGTGAGGACGCAGTCAGCAAGGCTAACTATACCTTGTCACGCGTCCACAGATGCATCTCAAGCAGGTCCAAGGATGTGATCCTCCCCCTCTATGCGGCACTGGTCAGGGCACAGCTGGAGTACTGTGTCCAGTTCTGGGCACCGCACTTCAGGAGGGATGTGGACAACATTGAAAGGGTCCAGAGGAGGG
>NW_017728906.1:28275385-28305229 GCF_001723895.1 Crocodylus porosus
TTGATTGAGAGTAGGTTCAGGCTAGATATCAGGAGGTGCTACTTCACAATCAGGGTGGCTAGGATCTGGAACCAACTTCCAAGGGAAGTGGTGCTCGCTCCCTGGGGGTCTTCAAAAGGAGACTAGATAATCACCTTGCCAGGGTCATTTGACTCCAGCATTCTTTCCTGTGAATGGCAGGGTGTCGGACTTGATGATCTGCTCAGGTCCCTTCTGACCCTGCCAACTATGAAGGTATCTCAAAATACATCCAAGCAAAAACTGTAAATATAGTGTGCAGTGAATACAAAACGAAAAAAAGATTAAATCTGGCATTAGAGTTCAAAAGTGATTTAAGAGAAGCAGGCAAACTCCAAAGCAATTGCGGACTTTTACACATTTCAAAATAAAGTTCAATGTAAACCATGTCACGTTAAATCTTTTTTAATGAAACATCCATATAGATGTTTTTCTTTTTTATTTCAGTGAATATCAACCCTAAACCACAAGCTTAATACTTTGATATTAAAGAGAGAGTCTTTAAAATGGAAAACTCATCACCTCTCAAGTTTTGATTTCCTTTTTTTTTCTTTGTAATGAAAGCCATTCTCATTACACATTGACTTAAATTTAAGGAAGCATGTGTGCTGATTGTCCTACATTAATGAGAATCAAGCAAGTCTTCTCATTTGGAACAAAAATAAACTATTTCTGGTACACTCTGCTCCATATCCTAAATGATCTTCTGTTTAGTATCACAGAATACGATCAGTCCATTTACTTCTAAGTCACAAGAATGTCTATGTATTTCTCTGTACTGGTTTCTGCCCAATTACTTTAGATTTTCAACTCCAAAGTTACAAATCATGATTACAGAAGACATTTTTTAGCACATGTTTAAGATCTTTTAATACTGAGGCCTTTGGCACTGGTTTTCAATTTACAATTAAAAATATATATTTTAAAAGCCACAGTACTCTTGCCCTTACCTGTCATCTTATTTTAATTCATTTTCTGATGTCATTACCATCTTCCATTCTGTGAGCTGGATTCTCCATTTCATCAACTTGTGGAAGAAAGTGAACTTAAACTAGCCAGAGGTCATTGCCAGAGAGTCCCCCTGGGCCAGATGAATGATAATCTCGGAGCAAGCCTGCCTTCCTTTGTTTTTTTTTCTCAAAGATCATTTGTTTTCATTGCTTTATCTTTTGATAAATAGCAATTTTCCTTGCTTATTTCATCAAGCACCAATATCAAAAGAGTAGTGAGTTGGGTATTGTTTTATTTATTGATATTAAATAATGTGATTGCAAACCTTTCCTAAGGGATGCGTCAGATAGGTTTTGAATAGTGCCTTGCTCTTTAGGATATCAAAGCAATCAAAAAGATAGTTTACTGAGGAATTTAAGAGTTGTCATGGATAAAAAGAAAATCAGATGTCTAGTGTTCTCCAAGTAAAAATACCCTGAAATAAAAAAAATAGATTAACCACAGTTATGCCTGGCAAATGTTGTAATAGTATGTTGGGTAAGCTATACACATTTTTTTACAGCAAGAAACTGGTGGTAAAAGCATCTGACATTTAACTAGGCATTTCACATGAGAGTATTGTAATCTCTTTTCTGTAAATTTGAGATAGAAATTTCAAAAGTGATCAACAGTGGTCTAACTGGGTTTTTTTCATTAAAATCAGGGACTAAAAGACCCCAAGGGATCACTAAGTCAGTTCTGAGGATTTTTGAAAATCATGGTCAAGGTTCACATGCAGAGTTTTCAGATAAGAAAAGTTTTCAACATTGGAAGAACAGAATAATATATCATCTGTCTGGAAGTTTGAGGAGTCAGTCATCCAGTCATCCCACAACATAGTCTGCTTATTAAAATGAGCTGAAATGTACAAGTTGGCTTGACTGAATACTAATAATTATTCAGAAATTTCTATTCCCATTCTCTCTCTCTCAAACATGAAATATATTTTAATGCACAAGATCAGACCCATAAGGCTAGAATAAATTCTTCTAAATCATATTTAACTTTAGGAAGTGATTCAGCAAAGTACTTGAACTAGGTCTATCCCTCTTCAGCAAAGCCTTAATCATGTACTTCACTTTAAGAGTGTCTAAGGGCATCTATACACATTCTCCAGGGTGGAGGGTGCTTTAATTGGAGTAGCTCTGAGAAGCACTCTAATTAAACCACCCGCAGTGTATTCAGCATCCTGTGCTTCAATATGGTGGCAGGGATGCTGAATAAACATGATGTGCAGGCTGCTGGAGCACGCTAATTAGCGCACACTAGCAAATTTGCAGCAGACTCGATTAATCAAGTCTGCTCTGACACATGCTTATTAGCACACGTCAGAGCAGAGGTCCGTCATGTGTATAGGTGCCCTAGAGGTCCAGCTAAGGCTCTACTTAAGCCCTCCACTGAACTGGTCCTTAGTCTGGTTCTTTGGTGTTTTCTTCTACTTTTTGTAGAAATGTTTATTTACTTAAAGGCTTGGTAACTTTTTTTTAAACTGTCTCCTCTACTCACCTGGGGTGAAATCCTGACCTTGTTATAGCGGTGCAAAACTGCCATTGACTTCAATATACATCAAGAGAGACTAATTTAAGAATGAAATTTTGAAACATTTCTCGGATTAATGATCCTTTGTATGGATCATCCAGTGACAGTGTAAGGCTAGATTGTGGCTTTTCGCACACCACCACATAGAGAAATAATGGGGAACATCTTCATCTGCCCTAGCTCCTTCTACTGCAGTGCACTAGAGAGAACTGACTCCCCAGAGCTCCTTTTCCTCCTATGCATCTAACTGAGTAGGTAAAAAAGGATAGATAATGGTCTCTTAGTCTGCTCTTGGGACTTTGTAGCTGTGCCATGAATCTCACTTTCCTGAGATTCATGGCAAAGCCATGCTTTATTCCTTAGAGGCTTTATATAATGAGATAGTCACCATCTACATTTCCTAAAAATACTCACATGCTTCTGAAGGGTAATAGGTGTTATTTTTAGTAAATAATGTTGTGATTTTTCTCACAGGAAACTGCCACTAAAGGAAGAAAACGGGAAAGAAGCTTTAAATCCAGAAACTATAGAAATCAAAGTTATGAATGACATCATCCAGTCAAAAGAAGATGATAGCAAAGCATAATAAGATAACTACAGCTGTCTGAAAAGCATATGGATTGGAGTAACCCTGTGACCAAAACTTTATGGCTGACCTTAACGTCTTGGACAACTTAAGCTTGGAATAGTTAGTACATGTGTACATATGATCAAAATACTTCTGTCTACAGTACCTTTTTATTTGGTTTTGTTAATGGTTTTAGTATATGTAGTCCTGACTGATGCCAGTCCCATGGTATCAATTTGATAAAACCTACAGAATGAGAAACGTAATTTATTATATTGCAAAAGTGATCTATTTTAAAAAAGACTTTAAAAAACTCCCTGCCAGACAATATATCAAATTACTCCACAACCTTTGGTGCAAGCTAAATACACGAAAGAAAGTGTCATGTACTCTTGCTGTGTTTGTTTCCGTTTGTATAGTTTAGGTTGCTTTTGAAAGAAAAAATAATATCAGTATGAAATTTGAGACCATAGAATTGGCAAAGACTGGGCAGTCACTTCAGCTGTTTTTATAAATTGAAAAGAAATAGAATGACTGACTACTATATGGTGACAAGCCTGCAGTTTCACATGGGTTCTTTAGCACAGTAAATTTTAATAAACATGATGTACAGATTAACAACCAAAATTACTAAATACCTTGCATTAAAAAATGTTGGCCTCATCCTAGCTATGTGATTTTGATGCTGAAAGGCCACAGGAATTTTCAGTGCTTCAGATATTCTGTATTAATGTTTGGAAGATCATGTGTGAACTGAAATGTGGAAACTTGTTTTGTGTGAAAAGAAAACTAATTTATGATAATAGCTTTTGGTTTCAGATGAAACCTTCAAATAAACACAAGCTCAAATTAGTTGCCTCAATGTATTTATACATATATATATATATTTTTTTTTTATTTTCATTCTAGCCATTTAGTCAGGGAATGATTCTCTGCATTTCAATATAACAAATAAGTTGTTCACTCCAACTCAGCATGTATGTTATAAAACAGTTGCACTTATTTAAATAACAGTTTCTGCTTTATAATTTTACACCCATTTGTCCTGGAAAACACAACAGGAAAGGAGAAAAGGAAAGACTTTGACTAAATGGCTAAGAACATTTTAAATGATTAAATTTTCAGGCAAATATTTTTATTAAACATTCTCTAAAACAATTATTTTCACTTATTCTAGTAACTGTACCTATGGTGTTCCAATAATCCATTTTTAGGTGAAAAAATAATCCCTGTCTACAATTCATTATTTTTCCAGCATTAAAAATAGGAGAAATAACTTTTCAGAGCCTCTGGCACAGAATATCCATCACCTTCCATACTGCTCAAGCCTGCATTTTGAAAGCAACAAATATATTCTACAAAAGACCCCAAAAATATAATATTTAGGCATGAGTTGTTGAGCAACCCACAAATGTTACCCAGCTGAACTCAGAGTACGTAAGTCTGCTGAATAGATTCACAGCCTCATAAATTTACCTCAAGCTCTGAATTTGACTCAGTAATAGTATTTAGTTGATCCAGTCTCCCAGAGACCATCATGTACCTTTTAACTGATACTTTGTAGTTATAGAAAGGGGATGACTTCTGTGCAGCAAAGCTAAAAATTTAAGGGAAATGAGGAAAATGACTGCTTCCCTTTCCCACCGGTCCAATTACTGGTTGTTTACAGACACTGCTGCAAGTATGTTGAAATTCAAGGTCCTTAGCTTCTTGTCCTTAAACAATTTATGAAATTAAGCTAGCTCCAGAAAACCCCAACAATTTTGTAAGATTGTCCCTTTAAAATCCTTCCTAGTTGTCAGTCAGTCAGGGAAGAAGCCACAAAGAGTCAAGCAGTCGGAGACAAAAAAAAGTAGGACTAGGATCGTAAGCTAAGCTTGTCTACAAAACTAGAAATGAGGAGATAAAATTGGGGTGGGAGATGTAGCAGTGGACTATGAAGCCTCTGAAAGATAAGTTGCCTCTTGAAATGCTAAACTGCTGCCCCTGGATAAGGGAAAGCTGAAGAGGTTCTATTTTAGAGGTCTCCACCTTGCTTCCAGGAACTGAGCAGGCATTTGCACAGTATTATTAGACAGCTGTCTACTAACTTTGTCTTTTGTTCCCTCCTGGACCTAAGAAGTCAATAATTAAAGTCAGTCATTAAAGTGATGGGGTTTGCCTCTAGCCAATAATACACAGAACCACATTTCACATAAAAGGCATATATGTCACTGGAGTGTCTCCCGTTGTCAAAATTCAAGGGAAAAAAACCCACAGGATTCAAAAGTTGAGTTCTGAACTTCACTCTGTCACCTCCCCAAACAATATTTTTACTAGGATCACTGAGTAAGTAATTCTTCAATCCCCAGAAATTCCTACCATGAGAAGGCCAGATTTTGCCACTTTTACTCATATTGTACTCAAAGCTCACTATCCAAATAATGCTGTTTGAAACCAAGGGGACTGTTTTCACATTAAAGTACCTTACCTAGTGAGCAAGGATGGTAGAACCTAAATCAGGTTATAGTTGTTTTTAGCGGTGAAATGGCCCATATTCAGTTCGAATTCATATTTATCCCGAATCGGGGACAGTGATTCGATTAATTGATTTGGATTACTGTCCCAATTAGATTTTGCTGAATCCTTATCTGAAGATTTGATGCTGATTCAGAGAATCAGAGATTCGGCCATAGACACAGCTTTAAATGTTGTGTCTACATACCTCAAGGTACCAGGCATGTCTAGTGAATGCTATGATGGTGGGGCTAGTGGAACATCTACCAGGAGCATGGGGGAGGAGGTGCCCTGTATGCTCGGCAGTGAACCTGGAAGTGAACCTGTAGTACTTCCGGTCCACTTCTCGGACTGCTGCTGAGCACGCAGTTCTCCCCCCCCCCACCCTGCACCCACCCGGCTTGGCAATCACCCATGGGGGGACCCCAGGTGCCCCCCCAGACCCAGGAGGACACCAGCTGCTGAGCCAGAGAGGAGCAGGGGGGCCCCCCGTGTGCTTCCTGGTGGACATGGAAGTAAACCGGAAGTGCTTCTGGTCCACTTCTGAGTCTGCTCCCGAGCACGCTGGGCATGCCCCGTGTTCCTGTGGGATGCTCCATCCACCCCACCATCTCAGCATTCACAAGCTGCCTGGTACCTTGAGGTATGTAGAAAAAAAACATTTAAAGTTGTGTCTATGTCTGAATTGTTGAATCTTTCTGAATCTCTTTGATTCAATTCGGAGAGATTAAATGGTCTCCTGATTTGATTCAGATTCAGAGATTCAGTCACCAAATCGAGCCATATCTCCACTGAATCGAATCAGCGACTGAAGCTTTGCACAGCCCAGTTAGTTTCCAAGGGTTATTATCTTCATCTGGAATTAGAAAATAACTTCTCAGGCAGCAAAGTCAAGAAACACTTCCCTGTCCCTTATCCAGAGAAACGATTTTTCCTTGAATGTGTTCTTAAATTAGGGGATGAACCCAAATAGGAACAGATTTGAAAATTGTCTATACAGCATGTTTATTATTTTTTTGCTTGCGCAACTTATTAAAAGCAAAAATACACTGAGAAATATATGTGACTACTTAGTATGTTAGTGGGAGCAGAAGTATTACCTAGTACACTGGTTTTTACATATCAAGAGATTTTCCCAAAAGTGTTTATGTTCTTCCTGCAGCTGAATCTCTTGCTAGTGATACAATGTGATGTTCGGAGAATTATAGGAAGCTAAATTACTGGTAGACTATTCTAAGTGCACTCTCTGATTTTCAGATTAGTAGAATATCTCTTGCTCCAAGCCATGTAAGAGAAAGACAAGACTACAACAGCTTTTTACATTATGACAGAAAACTCCAAAATGTCAACATTTGCAAATGTTTCCGAATGAGGGACAGCTTGTAGTAAATTGTAAGATACGTGTAGAACAGGAATAACATCACTTCTTTATTTTCCTTTCTTATTCTAGACTGAAAATATCGGATATCTGTATAAATGTCACTTTTACTGTCTGAAAGTAATTTTAAGTGTTAGTATGAAATGTCAGAAGAGTTGACTGAATATAACTATTTGTAAAAGTAATCTAAATGGTTACACTACTACAATTTGTGCGGGGTAAGAAGTCACTGGATTTTTTTGTCATTTCTTGATAGGTTACATGAAATATGGCAAAGACAATCTCTATTCAACAAAAGATAAGGAACAAAACAGCAAAAACAGCTTACTTTTTTATTAGAAAATGCATTTTGATTTACAAATATTTTTTAAAAAATTATTTGCAATTAACTTTTTTCAAGTTGTTCTAAAATATATTGTGGAGGGTAGGGCTTTTTTTCAGTTTTATTTTTTTGTCAAGGAAGAAATATTTATTATTCCACTGATGCTAATGCCTGATGTGACAAAGCTTAATTTATTTAGGACCCAGTTTTGTAAGCTTTTTTGTGTGGGTGAATCTTTAATTTCACTTTGGTGGGAATCTGCTTAGACAGAAGACTGCACTTACATAGGACAGCTTGCAAGAACAGGGACTATTTTCTGTCTTCGTCGTAGGTATGTGCAACTGTAGCACGCAGTGATAGTCATGGACAAATGCTGTTTGACAACAGTTCATGGTATAGTAAATTCCATTTAATGTCTTCAGCCTTTGCTTGATATTTATCCAAAAAAGTGGCTTTCTTTTTAATGATGGTAATTACATTGATAAACTCCTTATTCATTTAAGTGCCAATCATTGAACTGTAGTATTATAATCATGTCATATTTTGTGTTTCTTAGATCACATAATTAAGATGTATTTGTGCCTTTGGATAGCATGCCACTCTGCTTTATTAAAGAGAAATCTCTTCCAATAATTTGTTTACAAATCCTGTTTAAAAAGGTCTGAAGTTTTTTTACAATGATATACTTTCCTGCTCAAAAAACATAAAACTTATCTAAGGTAAACAGAAAGGTCATACTGTCTATTCACTTTAAAAATCAAAACCTAATGAAGAGTTTTGAGAGTTAGCAATTTTGTTTTCATTTACTGAGGGTATTCTTTACTGTGGGTATAGAAAGGTTCTGTTCAGGATTCTGGTAGGGGAGGCTATGGCACTGGTTTTATGCACTTTGACTAATGGCATTAAGATTCATCTAGTGATTCTCCACAGTAATATTCAGGCCTATTAGTCCTCCCATTCTCTTTAAAAAGTTAACATTTTTAGAGAGAAATCTGGAACCTCTTTCTAGCATTTTAGCTTTGGAATAAAACCGCTGTGAATGTTTGCTTCAGAATTGTTCATGATGCCATAATCTCCATTATAGTTATCACAGGAAATAAGTTATTTAAAGTATATGCTGTTAGTATTGCATACGGCTCACTTCTAAGCAGAAGACTGGCAAAAGCCCATTAATTTCCTAACCTGCAACTACATCTATATATGTTTGTCAGAGTATTTCTTCACAGAAAGTTACTGGGTGAAATTTTGATTTAATTGAAGTTAATGACAAACATCTACATGACTAAAATTTATCCACTGACTTCTGTGGACACTTTTTCCTATATGCAGTCTTAGTGTATCAGGCGTTAGTGCACAAATGAGGCATACACAGCAGATCAGCCTAGTGCTAACTTAATGCATCAGGAAGAATTTCTCTGTTAGAATTTCTTGATTACTACAATATTGTATCCCAGTTCTACCCCAGCCTTAGCATATTTTCAAAGTTATCTTTACAGAAAGGAAAAGGTTGTTGTCTTCCATTATTTTTAAACTCAGTTTGGTTTCCTGAGGATAACTGCTTCAATGGAAAACAACTGTGTTTAATCGAATATTTATGGTTTTGTTTATTTAAACAAACCTTGAAAGGGAGATATTTTTCAGATCATAATGTTATTTAAGGAACCCCCCAACCAAAATGCTGCTGCTTTTAGAAAAAGGCATCATGTATGTGTGAAATTAGTATTCCATTGCACACATAAATGAACAATTTAGACCTGGGTCTATGAGGACCTGATCTAAATGGGAGGTTTTGCCATAGTTCCATTTTCTGATCTAGCCCTTAAAGATCGTCATTTACCTTTGCATTTTTCTTCTCATAAGGCATTGTGAGCCCTATGCTATTTGACTTTCAGACTTGAATGTTGGCCTTTTCTAGCCCAGAGAAATGTACTGCCAAATTGGTATTGGCAGATCTTAAATCACAGGTGGAATTTGGAGCCTAGCAGGATGGGTAGATGCAGTGCAAGAAAGCTGAAAAAAATGAGAGAAGCCAAAAAATAAATAATAAATAAATGAGAGAGAGAGGAGGTAAAAAGGCATGAGCTTGAGGAGGGAGCAGCCACTGAGTAAGCCAGTTGTGATGGAATCAGAGAAAAAGTGGAGCTGCTAAACCAAAAGTGGTCTCTGGAGAAGGCTCTTGGGATCAGAAATATCTTGAACTTGGACTACTAGAAACGGGGAAAGTATTAGTTCAGATAGACCCTTTAATCCTGCCATATAATTAAGATACATTTAAAAGAAAAAATGTAACGGAGAACGGAGGAAAGGGAAAACAAACCTTCAGAACGTATAGTCACCAGTAAGACAACACTGAAATAATTGAACCTTTCAGGAAAATGATGTCATTGCTAATGGTGTTGAGTTCTTGCTAAGAATATATAAACTATTTAGACAAGATTTAAAAAATTGCTTTCCTGCCACAATGAGCACTCGGTATGTATTTTGTATGCTATGTGTATAAGCTAAAGCATACCATGCATTGTTTTTGTTATTCCAAACGTTGTCAACGGCCCACTTACAGTATACACCACCTGAATTAAATATTGATGAGTTAGCTACTACTGGAGCTAGTTTGTTTATTGTTTCAAAACCTTATGTCCCTATGAAATGCTGTGTATATATATATATCTAAACTGTAAAAAAAAAAAAAAAAAAAGTAATACTGCAAATGCTGAAGTTTTGTATTTATGAAAGACATTGAAAGTATGGCTTAAAGTATATCAATTATTTGTCACTCTTCACCATTTGTATATTAATAGTAAAGATACTTTTACTTTAATGAAGTGTTGCAGTTTACATTTATTTTTGCTAAGGGTTAAGAATGAGTTGATTTACCAGGATTAACTCAAGGACATTCACCTTCTCAGAAACTTTTAAAATCGTTGCAGTCTTTTACTACTCTTCTAAATGAAATGGCATGTTATTGCCAAAAAGTAACATAAATTATTTAGTCTCTCTTGTTATGGTAACTTCATGGACGGCTGAAAGGATACTCAGGTAAGTCTGTAATTTATAGTATTCTTTTAACTCAAATGCAGCAATTATTTGTTGCTATTGCTACTGCTACTGAAGCACCTCTAGAGATTGCAACCAAGATACCAGAGATGCTAGAGACTGAAACTTACAGGGTAATAAATCGCCATGTCTCAAAAAGCTTAGGTTAAGCATTTTAAAGGTACATATATTTGGAAAGGCAAATAAAAAGGCAGTTTATACCACTGGTGTTCTTAAAGCTGCTATTCAGCTACAGTTTAACCTACATCCACATCTAAGACCAGTCTACACAATAAAGTTGTAGTGCATACTTAAATATACAGTACTGCTCTGGGTACCTCCTGTACCAGCCACAGTGTAATGTCTGTGTGGAGCCTGCATGGGCTAATTAGCATGGGCTGAAAGAATGGCACTGAAACTCAGTGATATTAATTAGCCCACCAGAAGAGCCAAGGAGATGGCTCCTAGCTTACCAGGTAGCCCTCCCCTGCCAATTCAGCATGCTTAAATATATTGCTGTAATGCATAGATTACACTGTAGACATGACCCAAGTCCCCCTTCATATTGGCTTTCTTGATAATTTGTGCCTGGGCATCAGTATCTTCTGCCAGTAGGGAAATGGCCATATCTACCTAGTGTGAAACTCAGACCTAGGAACATCAGAGTTCAATACAGTGAACACTTGTATCTCCCATTTCCTGGACACTCTAAGGCTATTGTCCTGCAAAAACCAATGCACATATTTGACTGAATGTCAATGGGATTCTCAGCATGTGAAAAGTTAAGACCTGGTGGGAAAAAAAGTGCAGGTACAGTATCTAAATAGAGCCAAAGAGACAAAGTATAAAATTATATATGAAAATTAAAACATGGAGCATTAAAGCATTAAAAGCCCAAGTCAACAAGATACTATTTAAGCACATACCTGGCTTTAAACATGTGAGTAGTCTCACTGAAGTCAGTGGGACAAATTACTCTTACAATTACCATCTGTATGTCAGTGAACTGGCACCTAAAGATGTGTCCTCATGTGCGGGAGTGTGTGTTTCTCAGTGTAGTGACAACTATGTGCCACTGCTAGTTGTCCCCCAGTATGCCCCTGCATGCATGCTCTGGCAAATTGGTGGGGTAGGGGAGGCTGGGACCAGCTCCTTGGCTGGCCCTAGCAGCCTTACCTCGAGTACTGGGGGCCTCGGGCTGTAGCAGTGGCGATCTGGGCACATGGAGCCTGGCTGGCTGCCGGAACATTTTGAGACTGGCATCTCCTGGTGTTAAAAAAACCCTGCTGTGCTGCAAATTAGCAGTGTGATGAATGTGTGGAAGAACAGCATGTGCAGTTTGTGGTGGTGGTGGTGCTGCAGATGGATTTGCAACACTGCAAACTGCGCATGCAGGCTTGTGGGGATGCACCCTAAGAGATTAAAGTACCAGGCTTCAATTGTACAAAAGTTTATAACTGAGCCAGAAGTTAAACCAGGAGTTGTGTAAATAACTCCAACTTTCTTTTAATTCACTCCTACTCCCGCACTTCACATGGCTCTCAAAACGTTTATTAAATTGAAGCTGGGAAAAGAATGATTTCCTTTATGAGGACAGTGTTACATAAAGGACACTAGCAGATATTCTGAGAAGAACCATTTCCTCAAGTGTGTTCTTAAATTATTCCTTAGAGCAACCCAACTGAAAAGAGAAGAAAAAGGAAGAAAAGAAGCAAAGCTTAGGTTTGCGAAACTTGTTTTTACATCAGATAAATCTGGAAACAGATAGGTTCTGACATTGCTCCTTTACCAGTCTATCGGAAAGAACGCTGCAGTGAGGGGTAAATCATTTCTTATGAATCTCAGCCCAAACTGGTCATTTTATTTAAATATTACATGTGCCAACTGGCTATTACTTCATGTTTTTACAATTCATCTTGTCTTTGGAAGACCTGGATCACACACTGTAATGGCAAGTAATCATAAGCCATTTTAGAATGGGTCTATCAGGCACTTCTGTGGATTTAAACACCCATGGATTCAGGCTCAAGACCTTGAAAAATTGTAAAAATAGCAAAAAATGGATGAGGCCTTCTCCTGGACACTGCTTTTCTACCACTTTGTCCTATCACAAATATGAAAATGGCATGTTACAAAAGATAGCAAGATAATATCTTTTCAGAGACTTGAGCAGGGTGGAATATGTTTGCATTGAGGTGTCTAAGTCCACTTAAGCACCAAATAGTTGACTAAAATCTGGTCCACTCCTCCTTCATGCTGTTTTCAGAGTCAATAAAATATAAACATTATGGCCCAGCTCATGTACTGCCTATTAGGTGCCTCAGTAAGCTTAAGCACCTACATGGGAGAAGGGGCAGGGAAAGGCACACTCGTTTCAGCTATGCAGCACATGCAGCATGAGCTTTCTGAGCTTACTGGCTCATCAGCACAGTTCCTGGTAGGCTTTATATTTGAGGGCAGATAAAGAGGGGGAAGCAGTGGCAACATTCAGACCCTGGGTTCAGGAATTATGTTGACAAGCCAATGAGCCCAGAGGGCTCAGTGTACATGTGCCACTCAGCCAAAGGACAGGGGCCTGCAAGTAGCCTCTCCAACCCTACTCCTTCTGGATTGGCCTTTGGACCTCTAAGTGTAATCCAATTCTACACCGCTCAGGTCCCTGAAACAACAGTACATGCAAGAAGTGCATGGATCCTTTTCCTGCTTGTTGCTTTTTGTGACATAATTTTAAGGCTAAAATGATTATGCATGTTACAAAAGTGAAATGTTCACAGTTTTGCAGGGGATTAAGCAGAGTAGAATTAGGATCACATTTGGACAAATTGGTAGACTAGGTCTAGCCCTGCCACTTTTGAAAGAACTACCTGCAAATGGATTGAAAAACTACATATATTTTACAAAAATGAACACACAGTTACTACTTGCACATTGAATGCTGCAAGTTTAATTGAAAGGCCACTTGCAATAAAATCAAACCATGTTGGAATACATAGACCAGAACCAAATCTACACTATATAAGCTTTACTATGCACAGCTTTCTATTTAGTTAGAGAAATTTATTATCAGTCCTTTCCCTAATGGGAAGCCTGTGTTAATTGTTAGACTAGAGTAACGTGCTTGCATTTGTTCATATGCATGACATGTCTGGCTGCAGTATTTTGTTCTCCCTATATACATGTGAAACATATGTGCAGTAGATGATGAATTAGAATGGCATTGTCTTTTAAAATATAGGATAAAAATTATATTTGGTAAACTATAGTTCACAATTCCCTTTTCTGTGAGTGAGAAGATTGAAGTCCCTACTTGATTGAATATCTGTTAGTGGATAGATAAGTTAACTTCCTCTTCCACATACATTTCCCAAAGTGTTTTCAGGCCCTGATCCTGGAAGGCAAGCTGCTTAGTAGGGCAGAACCTGCTGTTAGTGTGACTCACTGATGATCTGTACCACTGACTTACACTGAGACCTCAGGGTAGGTGTAATGGAATATGAGAGTTATTGTAATATTTCTCTGTTAACTGCATTCATGGTGTAATGTTGTGTGGCTCGGTCTACCTATAAAGCTAATGTAAAGGAAAAGAAGGATTAATAGGGTCCCTGATATGTGCCATGGCTACTTGTGTGCAGGACGAGGCAAGAGGAATCTCCAGCATCAACTGGGCTTGAATAGCCCAGTTGCTGGTTCAGGTGGGCTTTGTACTCATCCTTTGGAGGAGATACTCCAGAGGTATCAAAGATAAGAGGTGGAGATAAGTAAAATAATAGAGTGGGGACCATGAACAAGCAGGATGTCAGTTCCTGGCAGGGACAGTCTGGGGAGAGAAGCTGGAGGCTGAGACCAGAGAAGGAACTTGGAAGCTCAGGAGCCAGAAAACACTGGAAAGAGAACGGTGAATCCTTCTTTAGGGGTGCTCTGGGCTGTGTGGCCTGAACTGGGGACAAAGGAACTAGTTAAACCTTCGAATGGGAGCAGAGAACCTCTGTCCTGCTGGCCTTTGCCTCAATAAATGCCTTTGTTGAAGTGGCAGACAACGTTTTTTGGTAAATCTGATATCTTTATTAGACCAACTCAGATCGCTGGAAAAATTCTTAGCAAGCTTTCGGACATAAACACCCTTTGTCA
Source organism: Crocodylus porosus (assembly GCF_001723895.1). Taxonomy (NCBI): domain Eukaryota; kingdom Metazoa; phylum Chordata; order Crocodylia; family Crocodylidae; genus Crocodylus; species Crocodylus porosus. Next base: position 28,289,858 of record NW_017728906.1, read on the forward strand.
GGCTGAGGAAGCGTCTGCAGATGCTCTGTGCTCTTCCTGGATGGGAGTAGTAAAGCAGCCAGAGGCCAGTGCCATGGCAAGAAAACCACTCAGTTAAAATGTAAATTGAGGTGGTCAGTAGATGAGAGATGGGGGTAGGGTATGGGGAGGTGGGGGTGGGGAATGAATGCAGCTGTTGAAGTGGAGCTGTTTGTTTGCTGCTTGGAAGTTTAGGTTGTACTTGGTCTCCCCAACCAATGGTATAATTCCTCTCTCAGGAAGGAAACTAGAAGCTGGCTCCTCAAATCAGGGCCATACAGCACCAGGGAGGTTGAGAGCCTAAAAGGCCAGGGTCTCAGAGTGGTGATAAGCTCAAGTTCCCCCTCTGCTCCTGAAGCCGCCCCCAGGCTGGCTTCCACGTCTCTCTGAGACCAGACAAGGCTGCAGTGGTCCTAAGCAAGCATCCCACCTTGGGGGGACAAGAGAACTTTTAGTGAAAGTTGTTTTCCAAAGTTACTTAGGTGCTTTTGAAAATGTCATCCTAAATCCACAGAATCCAAATGAAAGTGAGATAGTGGAAGAGAAATATGAGAGCAAGAGAACCCATTTTATGGCTTACTGATGAATTTGCTGTTAACGTCAACAAAAAAGAAGAGAGATGAGTCTAAAAGTAATCATAAGATTCCTCTGATAATATTGCAAGACAGCCAAAGAGATTAGTTGACAGCTGAGAAGTTTTCATCAAAACTCAAGTTAAAGATTTGAACTGCTTCTAAGGGGGGGAAAAAATCTTTACTTAGGCACAGCTGCTGAACGTACAACTGAGATGAAGAACAGGTTTCCACTTCCCATATTTTAGAAATATGCCATCATATGCCAAGCACCATTACAGATCCGTCCCCCATCACCACTTCTCCTAGGAAGTTTATCACTCAGACCATTTGTCTTCCTCATTTGCTTAATTAATCAACAGTGCACTGACTATACTTTTCAAAACTTTTGACATATGAGTTATCCATGTCTTAAAGAAGAAACATGAGAATTAAGCAGGTTCTAAGTTATGATTTGCTTGTAAATGGAGGAATATAAATCTAATTAATAGACATAGAGAATGGCAGTGGACTGGGAATCAAAAAATCCAAGTTCCCTTTCTGATGCTATCAGAGAACCCTTGCATGTCCTTTAGTTAATCACTTAATCTTTCAATTTTTCATTTGAAAAACAGAGTTAATAATCCTTTCTATCTTCCACCCTTTGTCTATTTTGTCTACCTTATACATGTGCTTAACTTTGCTGCCCTCTATAGCCCTATTTATTTCATTTGGGGGGGGCAGCAAGGAGGACTCACAGAAGTGTTAAGCATGTGCATATGCATCCTCAGAACTGCTTGCTTTGGAAGGGAACATTTTTCTAGTATATGTCTATATAATGAGTAACACAATGAAGCACTATTTTGTTTAAACCTTTCAGTATTTCTGCAATGTGAATAATAATGAAAAAAATGTCAGTTAGCTGAACATTTAACATGTAAGCAGTTTTCTCAAAAAGTGTTGTGGAATCCATCAAACATCTAGCTCTGAATCTGTCTTTCCATCAAAAGTCAAATTTTAGAATCCCAGTAAATTAGAGCCCTGTGGTAAGTTAAAAAAATAACACCTGACTTTTTTATTTATTTATAACAGTGTTTAGATAGTACATTTAATTAAAAGAATCCCAAAGGTCTTGAACTATTAATATCAGTGGGGTTTTATCATTAACTTCAAAATGGCAGAATTATGCTGTCTATATAGTGTAGGTGACTGAAATGCAGCAACAACTAATCATCATACAGCACAGAGAAGGATGAGATCTATTTTTAGTCTAAAGAACATCATGCATGTATGTACCTTGCAACAAATCAAGTGATGTGAAAAATACAGCATAAAACCATTCAGAACCAGCAACTTCATTCTCAACTGCATATTACTTGGCAACTACCTGTTCACTTCTGGCTGTCTATAATGGAGAGTTACACTTTCATAGAAATGCTGTTTTTCTCCTGACATACCTTTCTGAGGATGGCCCTTTAAATCTGGCAGATCAAACAGCAACAAGCCGATAGCAGACATTTTGCAAATGACAGCTTTTTCCTGCATCGCCTTCTATTTCACTAGCAAATACTCTTTGTTCCTGTTATCTTTTCCTTTGTTGTTTCTAGAGTGAGTACTGGCCTACTATGCATAATTCTGTGTTCATGTTCAGCCTGTGGAAAAGGTACTTAACAGGGAACATGATAGCAGTCTCCAAATACTTGAAAGGCTGCCATAAAAATGAGGGAAAGCGCCTTTTCTCTCTTGCTGCAGAGTGGAGGACATGGACCAGTGGCTTGAAGTTGCAGCAAAGTAAGTTTAAATTAAATATCTAGGAAAATCTCTTCACTGTTAGAATGGTGAGACAGTGGAATAGACTGTCTAAGTCTAGGGAAGTTGTGGACTCTCCATCACTGGAGGTGTTCAAGAAGAGGTTGGACAGCCACTAGTTGGGAATGATGTAGGCATAGATCCATGGTCCATGTCCTCCACTATGCCTAAATATTATGGGTATTTCCCATGCTTCTGGGCTTTTCTGGTTGCTCCACTCCCTTCTTTCTGCCACATGTGTATGTGTGTGTGTGTGTATGGGGCGGGAGGTTACACCTCAGAAGCGTTGTATGTTGCTGCACCTAAGGCTGGGAACTTGGACTGGGGTGTGCCAGTGTTCCTGCTAGGACCAAATTGCCATATTTGAATCACCATATTTGCAGTCAGGTGTAGCAAAACCTTCAGTTTTTCTTTTTCTTTTCCTTTTAAAATGCATTCCCTCCCCTTCCCCAACCATTTCTGACTTTTTCTTTCCCTCCCTATTCCCTATAGATAAGTATAAGTGAGCTAAGACACAGGATAAGCATCAGCATTTTATTTTGGTAGCAAGCTGTATTTGTTTGGTTTTTTCCTCCTTCTTTATATTGTATAATTATGTTATAATCTTTATATTATAATTATTAAGTTTATATTGATTTTTACTGGTCTATATTACTGTTTTACTGGTACTATATGATTTAGGCCTAAATACGTAAGTTACCATAAGTCATGTCAAGTTTCCATTTTTTTTGTCAAGTCTCCATCCTGTCCCCAGGCCTGTTGCATAACCCATGACTCACACCTACCCCTCCTATGTAACTTGGTTCCTGAATGAATGGGGATGAATGAGGATGCTTGAGAGACAATGGCAGTAGGTCTAGAAATAGCTGCCTCTGAATGACTGAACCATCAACACCAATACCTGGACCAACGACCCAGCCCTTAGAACCATGCTCAGTATTCAAGAAACAAAAGATGAGGCAACCTACCTTTGTGCCAAGGCTGCACATGCTCAGTAAGAACACCTGGAGCCCTCTGGAAGAGGACTGACATTGCCTGGACAGGCCCTCCTCATAGGAGATCAGAGGTAGTCTGCCCCATAAAAGGGGTAGTGAAGGCTGACTCCTTGGCGATGCCCTCTCCATCTGGACCAGCACCATGCTACACCATCTATCCATCCAGACACCCTGCCAGTGACCCCAGTCTAGACAACACCTACTGGAAAAGGGTCCCTTTTCAGCCTGGATAGGTAGCTATCACCCCTTCTTCAACCAAGAACTTGGACTCTGCTTCTCTTCCCTACCTGGACCCCAAGCCTTCCACCAAGTCTCTTTCTCCTGCTGCCATTGTGAGTGCTTGTGTGTGAACCAATAACTTCATGGGGCTGTATAGTGTGCTGTCTGTTTAATAAAACTGTTATTTGGACCCCTAAGTTGGGTTTTGCTTTACTATGGCTTGGCCCTGCTCCAATCTCTGCTCCTCGCCCCTCTAACTTCTGTTTCATTTCTCCCTCTCCTGCTTCTGGCTCACTGCTACCTCCAACACCTATCCTGAGCTCCTCTCTGCCTCCGAACCCCCTGTTTCTTTGCCACTGTCTTATCCCCACTGTCTTTTCCTTTTCCCCTGAGTAACCAGGTTTCTGCCTCAGTTTCTTTCCTGGCTGTCTCCTCCTTGCCACCATTTATCTGCCCCACCCCAATCTCTAAGCTGTCAGCCTGTTTCCAGCCCCAAGCTCCCAGGTTTCTGCCCCTCTCTCTCTTTCCTGGCTGTCTCCTCCTTGCCCCCACTTATCTGCCCCCCGCCCCCAATATCTCAGCTGCCTGTCCCAGTTTCCAGCCCCAGTCTACCTTAAGTAAACCCAAGACTCAGTTCCTCAGCCAGGTTCTCTCTCTAGTCCACCAGTTCTGGCAACTTTCACTCCCTACACTTTAACTCTCTCTCTCTCACCTGAACCTTCCCCCAAGTATCCCAGGTACCCCAAGCACACACATACACACTGTACCATCCAAGTTAGGAACTTACCTGTGTGTATGTGTAGATTGGTTGTATGTGTGTGAACTGGTGAGTGTGTGTGTGTGTGTGTATGTCATTGTATACATCATATATGAATTAGTGATCTGTGTCTAACTTTTGGGGTGTATAGTGTATGTGCCTGAATTGGTGATAGATATCCATGTTTCTAGGCTGGTTTGGATGTGTACGTGCCTGAGTTGGTAGTGTGTGTGTGTGTGTGTGTGTGTGTGTGTGTATATATGTGTGTGTATACACCTAATTGATTTGAGTGTTTGTATAAGTGCAATTGTGTCACACCTTCCTGTCTAACAGCACAATATTGAGATCCTGAAAGTTGGCCTGACCCCACAGGGTAACACAGGAAGGAATTTTAACTTGTGGTCAGATTGGTATGGGTTGTAAGGTTTTTACCTTCCTCTAGTGTGGGGCATGGCCCTCTTCTCAGTATCTCTTAAGTATATTCACAACATTTAATAGAAACAGGGCATTGGTTGCCATGGTACCCCTGCTTTATCTGTTGCAGGTTAAGGTGTTAAGTCTGTGTTGTGTCAGGATTGGCAGTAGTCTTTTCAAGAGTTTATATCATGGATTATACAGAATGGTTTGGATAGGCATAATCCTGCCTTAGGCAGGAGGTTGGACTAGATGGTCTGTGGCAGTCTCTTCCATAGAATCACATTTCTATGGGGTTATGATTTGCGTAATGAAAGCAGAGTGATTTGTATACAGTAAACATGAATATATTTAGATATTAATGTATAAATATATTATATCACTGTATGTGATAATATTAACATATAATACTTTTATATATTGTTGTTTATAATAAGGTAGCACCCAAATGCTTCAGTTAGATTGAGGCCTTACTGCACTAGAATTTAGCAAGCATAGAGAAAGACATGGGTCTGGTTCCTATTTCAAATTATTAGTGAGAGAGAGAGAGAAAGAGAGAGAGAGAACCAGTGGTCCAAGAGTTGGGTATAAGGAAATCCTATTCAAAGAAAGCAAACAAGGCTATTATGCTGGAGATAATGCTTGTTAATTAAATTTTTTTCTTCAGTATTTTTTATGGGAAGAAGTGGAAAGAGGTAACAGGGACTGAGAGAAGATGAACAAAGAGAAAGGACTGTAGAAGAAGGTTTTGGAAGGAGAAGATTAGAAAGGGAAATGGGATAAGAGAAGCAAAGGGTAACTGAAATTTAGATTCAATCAGAAAAAAATAGTGGGTGTATTTTTTCAAATGATTAAAAAAGCTATCTGCTATACTATTCATGGTCTGTGGAACTGGGCAGGATGAAGCAGGTATACAGACTGGTATTTTAACAACACTTGTCATGCTGCTGAGTTAGCTGAATACATATTCCAAGTAAATTTCTTGTTGGGTACAAATTTCTGTCCTGTAGGTTTCCAATCCTCATGCTAGGAAATAGTTATGATACTTAATAACAATGAAGGTCCTCTGGACATTTCCATTTATTTATGCATGTATTATGCATGCATTTATTTATTTATTGGTCTCAACCCAATTTCCCACAGTGTGTCTATTCTTAGTTAGCTACAGACCCTCTCAAAGCAAATTGTTGTCTGAACTTTGTGTCTTAATGCATTGAGGTTGGCTCTCAGGGGCCCTGCATACCAAAGAATGGGGGAAGCTCTGTAGCCTCTTCACTTCACTAATAACAAAAAAAAAAGCTAGGTTTTATAATAAGCTTTTTATGTGAGGTACTTTTGGAAAGACCAAATTATTTCTCTCTCCTTTATCTTACTGGTATGCTCAAAAATTCTTATAGGCTGATGAATGATGTCTGCATGCCTGGATACTTATTCCAATAGTTGGGATTTCATCTGGTAATACTAGATCTGAAAAACAAGATGCAATACAAAATTAATCTACATCTGTCAATGTAAAATTCTTGAGCAACCTCCGACACTCCATAGATGGGTGCTAGTCTTTAATATATTAAATCTTTACTGCACCCCAGTGATGTAGGAAAGTGCTGTTGTTTTCACTTTGACATAAAGGACAAATGATTTGCCCTAAATTACACAAGAAGTCAGTGGCAAAATAGGGATTTGACCCCAAATTTCCCAATCCTAGGCTAGCATCCAACTGCCAAACCAAACTTTTCTCTTGCTTCCTTACTTTTTTCCTTGCTTTGAGTGCCAGTTTTAGATTGAAGATTATGTAAAGGGTCAAACTGTAACAGCAGCCTCCTGAAATGTAAAGTTTAAGCAAATCAAATAGATGCTCATTTTTCATGTTCCTTTATGGCTGTGTTACGAGGGTCTCAGGCCCCTCTAAAATCCGGCTGTAAAGGTGTGCAGATGACAGTAATGTTCAGTAAAACAGAATGCATATCTCAGGAGTAGGGCTTCTATGGGACTGTTTTGTTTATTTCTGTTGGGCCCACCTCTTCATGTTGACTAAGATACGACTTGACAATGAGTTGTCAGACTTTGTCAGTGTTTCTTCTGTGTAAATGTTTAGTGATGCAAGCTAAAGCCTGTAATAAAGTATAATCCTGTATTCTGATTGTCTAAGTGCAGCTTTACCAAGCACTGTAGTGTTGGGACACTCAAGCTTCAGGTAGCAGTTAAGCCGTGATGGGCAAGAAGCTCAGTGTCAATGGCAAAACTCTCCTGTGAGAAGACAGGTAAATTAACCTATGCTGAGTTATGTGCCGCTGTGGCTATTTTTCTACTCTCAGGAGCTTGGCAAGGGTAAAACTTTCTCAGGCATTTCTAAACTATGCTACAGTTTCAGTGACTCCACTGTAGCTAGAACTATGGATATTTTACCCCTTAAGAAACTGCTTAAGTGATTCAATTCAACATGTTATTTTTATCAAAGCAAACCCCTTTCCATGCTAAGAAACAGTATTTTGTTTAGCAGCATTTCTTTTCAGTCACCTCTTGCCAAACCTGGCTAAAGGAGTGAACATATGGGTCTGGGACAGACATTGCATAAAGTGGTTTGACCCAGATCAGTTAAATCTGATACTACATTCAACTAGGTTCATCTCAAACCAGTTTCAGCCATTTACAAACTGGTTTATTTGCACTGAATATCTGTTCTGTTACAGGTTTAAACCAGTTTCTGATCACTTAAACCAATTTATGTGTAATGTCTGTCCCTACCCAAGAGGGTAATTGCTTTTAAGACTGATAAAGAAAATTAAAATAGTTTTTCCTATTTCCAAATCTATTTGGTTCATCAGGGCTATATGCAACCTCTCTTATAAACAACAGGTATATTCCCTCCTACTTCACATCAGTTGAATATATCTGTGGAATTATTCCTGATTTGTACCAATGTGAGTTTAGAATAATGTCCCAAATACAGTCACAGTGAAGGAAAATTCTATTAATAAGCCCATGTGATGTATTACCCAGGCCATTACTAATCCATTATGAGTTGGGAGCCGCAAAAAGTGAAAAAAAAAATCCTTTGCACATACAAATGTTCTTTAAGGATCAGTTCTCTGACACACTCACAATAAACTTCATTTCTATGTCACATCTCCTTTGCAGCTGGGTTGGCCACCATTTATTCTCGTCATCTGAGAAGTCTGTTAGCAAGTGATTGTCTCTCATCAGGACAGGCTTGTGCATGCAGGTTGGTGATATACAGTAATGCAGTAGAATCTCACAGACAGCAATTGTAATCTCGGACTCCTTGTTACACTTGTCCCATTGTGCTGGTATGGATGATGCCCTCATTTTGAAGTATCCTACTTTTGATCATGGCAGAAGAAAGTAATAGCTTTTAACATATAAATATATTCAGTACTATAAATCTGGATTTAACTGTGATTTTTTGTTGGGTTTAAATGACAATGGCAGTATAATTTATGTGCTTATTACAGCTACAGAGTCTGTGCCTAGAGATGTTACATCGGTGCTGGTAGTTTTTTCTCTGCTTATGTTTATGGGGCCTGGTTAAAATGTGGAAATAGCACTATATGATCAAAGGACACATCTTTCCATACTGCAAGTTTTAGTTAGCTAGATGTGGAGCTCCAAGGCACTGGATGAATTTTCAGCTGAGAGAATCTATGAATAGACACAGATGCATGAACATTATGAAATATTTTAGAAGTAAACATCATCATAGTTGCTTCCTTTTCATCAAAATACCATACTCGCTTGAAGGCCTTTACCAAACAACCTTCACGTACCATCCAATGCTACCAAAACAGCTGAGATGAGACGCACAATAAAATTATTGTAAGGAGGGACCATCTGTGCTTAGTTTCTTAGTGTTGTGCAGGAATGGAAATGTTAATAAGCAAAGTCCCATGTGGGGCCTGAATATCCTTAATATGGTAAAACAAACTAAGCTACCCCAGTCTTCCACATAGGTAAATGTGAATGAATGGTAAAGACTTTACTGTCTATAATAGTGATGATCAAGCCTAATATTAGAAAAAATATCCAGAGTGAAGTATGTGAACATCCCAAAATGGTTCAGTGTATGCAAAGTAATCTTCGCTCTAATTTTAGTGAGGCTTCTTTCCACTTGCAAAGCCAAATCTCAAGGATCTTAAAGAAATGGTAACCCTGTTGCTATTGTGACTTTACTCCATAGAGACTGAGAAGGCAATGGTAAAAAGAAGCTTTTAATATGGGTTCATGATCCTAATCACTGTTTCTTCCCAATCTTGCACCTAGATCTTTATTACTACATTTAATATAGTACAATTAACAATGACTCCTGTGCTCTCCACTGTCAGATCCTGCAACTCTTGAGCAGTGGAGCCTTACCAGTCCAGCAATATCTGAGTTCTCTGTAGGCGATGTGGAAGAATATATTCCAATCAGTAACTCATTTCTTTTGCCTGTAAGTATATAAATAGGTTTTGGTGTGTTCTGGCAGAGAGATTAAGACCTCTCGCTTCAGCTCCAATTGTGTGAGTTTGAGTGCCATTCCAGAGTTAAACTGAAAGCAACCCCCTAGATTACCCATCAAATGGGTCATTTGGGTTAAAGATGGCCAGGGATGACACTGGCAACATTATGTGCTGTTGGCAATGGAAACTGGCATGCTTTAACCATACTGTCTTGATTAGCTATAGCCTGGAGTGGACCTTTCATATAAATAAACTCTGCTGTTTAATGTATCATTTGTCCATATACCTATTTAGAATTAATAATGCCCTATATTGACTCAGCTAAAATCTGGGTTTTTTTTGAAAAAGTAGTTGTCACAGGCCAGCTGGCCACTGTGAGTATATTAAATTAGTTGCAGACTGACTGAGCACTGCAACTTTATTAGCCACTGGGCTGTTTTGGTTCAGAATCGAGGAGAGGATGTTGGGAGTGAAGGCAATGACAATTTTTACCTAGTAAAATTATTCTTTTTATTATGACAACAAAACATACAGTTTGCACATATGACAGTTAGTAAAAAGGTTAAGCTAATAAACAGACAACATAACAATACAGATTAAAATTGACAGTGATAATAAAACATAAAGAAATTAACCAAGAGTTCCCACTTGGTTAGTAACTTAACGATAGTCCTTCAGTTAAAAGATGCACGTCAAGTTGATTCAGTCAAGTCAGATGTCTCTAAACTAGGCAGTCAGGAGGGAAATTGGGAGAAGCACCTCAGTCAGGATCTGGTCTTTGCTCTCACAGGAGTAAGAGAGATCCATGAGGGTATGAGACAGCAGTGACTCTTCTGTTCCGTCCTTCCCAAGGGTTATTTTGACGTGTGTGTTCTTTTATATCCTATTTATGCTCATTTTTTAGTTATATAGCTATTCATAGTGTTACTTGATAACTGTTATCCTTTGGGATTAAAAAATGTTAGAAATCATTACAATAAGTCACTGCCGAAGCTTGGGTTTACCCAATAAGCAAATTATACCACATCACTTCGGGGTCTGAGTTTAACGTGTCCCCACCTAAGTTCGGCCCACTATGTTAATTATATCTTGTGATTACATTTGTTAGTTTTTTATTGGTTTTAAGCAAAATTTTATAAATCAGCTATGTCTGCGATTGTAATTTTCAGTTCTGCTTTTTTAAAGTTCATGCTTTCTGGAGATTAATACAAAAAGCTATATATAAATGTTTTTTTCAGACAGACAGGGAACGTCTTCATCAGCCACTTTGCAGATATCTCAGAAACCAAAATTTTTCTGGTTAAAGCTGCCGGTTTGACCTTTCTGGTTCTGGCCATCATCAAATTGGTAGCAAATCGGTGCTCTTCTGTGAAATACAAAACAACTAGAACTCTTGGTTCCAAAATGATACTTTATTGGACCAACTGGAAAATGACAAGAAAATTGTCCTTGTCTGCAAGCTTTTGGGATCAAAGTCCCTTCATCAAGCTCTAGGAAAAGTGTAGATGGTACAAGATGGTAAAAAGTCCCCAGAGGTAGAAAATAAACTTCATTTTTGCACAGAGGGAGCTGAAAATGGAAGATTGTCCCTCTGGGTCCATGAAAGTGTCTTTGAGCTGAGCTAGTTGAGTAGCACCTTGATGTGTAGATCAGGTAGAATTCCTTCCCTGGAGGTGTCAGATGGCAGGCAGGGAGGTAAAAAAAACTTCCTTGTTGTTCTGCAATGAAGTTAAAGCTTCTGGAAAAAAGAGATCTGCATTGATTTAAACTAGCTCAGTTCTAACAGTGTTTGATCCCATTTAAATACTACAGCTGAAGGTCATTAGGGTTCCCTTTCTCCCCTTGGCTTCACCAGAACAATGAAGAGTATAAAAGAAAGGTAAAATGTTTCTACTTCCCAATCTATCCTTACCCTTGTAAAACAACTACAGACTTTAATATGGATAGAAAAACTGCAGGAATAGGCCCAGGCAAGATGAGAAAGAGGTTCTGGACAGAATCTCTATAGCGATGCCCAGGATGCATAGTAGCTTTAGAGATCATACCTTTTTCTTTTTTTTTTTTCCCCAGTAAAGAACTATTCAATGGCAAAAGAAAATATTTTTATGATTCACTATTGTAAACAAAATTTGCTTGTGTGTAGAAGCCAAGAGATGATCATGTTTCTACAAAGAGGTCACCCCCACCAGATCCCCACCTGCAAAGATAGACCGGAAGGCTTGCTTGAATCTATTGTAGGAGGGAAGGGTAGAGTGGTGTCACTGTCATTTCTTGACATGCAAGAAGAAAGTGAGTAAGCAGCTCTGATTGTCTTTAAGTGATGTTTGAGTGAATGCTTCTGTTCTAAAAACCTTATCATATGCTGACTGTGCTGCTTTAAAACATAACTTCTCCCACCTTCCTCCAAAACCAACAAATATGGGGCTGGAACAGCATGGTTTCATTTGTTGCAACCAAAGAAGAGAAACATTTTATAGCAAGAGATTGCTAACATTTGTAGAATGTTCTGTGGTAGGCATGAAGTTCTTGATCTCCTTGACAGCAGCCAGTATCTTTGAGACAGCTTTCACTTCTTGTTGTGGTCCTGATTCACATGTGATAAACTTAAAAACAACATGAGTTTGATCATAGTTTATCATGCAATATGGCATTCTTGCACAATTGCTGGAAAATCTTCTGATGACTTGATAAGCTTCTCAGACAAATTCAGAAAAATGAAACAATCTGCTGCTGGAATAGCACTTTATGGTTTAACAAATGTCAGGCTTTGTTAAAGAAAACACTGCTGATTTTTATTGTTTCAAATGTAAATTTCAGGATCGAGTCCTTAGGGTGTTCTGAAAATCACATGGAGCACTGAATTCTCCTCTCTCCCTTTCAGCATAGCTCAAACACATGAACTGTAGAAGCTCTAATATCACAAGAGAAACTGGCATAGATCAGTTCTGTTATGTTAACTCTGAACATTGAGCACCAGGTTTTAACAGATTTTTTTAACAGATTTTTAAGTGTATCACTGATCAGATTTGCAAGGCCTGAGTGAATCAGGCGGACATTTGCAAAAATGTTTAAAGAAGTTAGGGATGTAAATCCTATTTACTTTCCTATTGAGGTCCAGATTTTTAAAGGTATTTAAGTTCCTAACACTACCTAAAAAGTCTACCTAAAATCCACATTTTGGGTTAAAAATGAAACGCCACTCTATCTATAACTATATAGATATCTACATAGATAGCTAGATAGAAATGGCATTTCATTTTAATCATGGGAAAATGTGGATTTTGGATTACTTTTTTAAATCTGAAAATTGGGGATTTTTTTTTAATCAGAGAAAACGAGGTTCCTTGGTCATGATACTAATACTTACTACAATTCTTAAGCAACTACCAACTCAGTTCATGAAGGTCTGTCAGCAACCAGACACTGATAGTCACTTATTTCTAAACTGTAGAAAGATAAATGTTCTAGGAGTGAAAGGTTTAGCAGTTTATTGCCTCTCCCACCCCAGCCAGTAACTTGAAAAGCTCTATTTATTTGGAACATGTAAATTATTCCTTGCTAGTAATTCTTAAACTTCATCAGCCCTTTTCAACTATAAATCTATTGTTAAAGGTTGTTACTGTCTTGTGGTTCTGACACTAGCTACCAAAAATAAAGTCTGTCCTAAAGAGGCCGACTAAACTACCTTGAAGCATCTGGTTACCCTAAGGATCACATTTTCACATTGGCCAAGCTATATTGCATGGTTTTTAATTTTTAGACAGTTTTGTAATTCATCATCACTATGAAATGGGAGGAAGGATCCCATAATTTTCCTTGTGTTTTTCTGTCATTAAAAACTCTTTGAGCCCCATAAATCTGAGCCCATTTTAATCCTGGGGCATAAAGGACTGGGGCACCTGTGGCTGAGAGAGCATTTCTGATCATGGAGGGACCTCATGGGAGGCCTGCCAGGCACTCTAGGGCTGCAGCATTTGCTCTGCCTGGTGGGAGCAGTGAACCAGTCTGGGCAATAACAGAAGGCACTATGGCCACTGGGTGCTCCAGATCTGAGGTGTTTGCTCTGCCTGGCAGAAGCAGAGTTGGTCTGGCAGGAGGCACCATGGCCACCAGGCTGTGGCTCTTCCTCTGCCCAATGTGTCCAGGGGCCCACCGCCCAGACCAGCTCACTACTCCAGCTGGGCAGAGTGAGGGCTATGGCCCTAGAGTGCCCAGAGGCCACAATGCTTTCCAACACTGTCCAAACTGGCTCTCTACTACTGCTGAGCAAGAAGAGTAAGCATCATAGCCCTGGAGCATCCTGAGATACCGGGAGATTTCAGCTTGGGTGAAATAGCTGTGGGGAGTGGGCATACCTTAATAAAACAGAAGCAAAATTATATATTAGAGATAATTCTGCCCTGCCATGGTGTAACATTGAGCTGCATAATGAGTGCTTTAAGCCACATAAAGGTGTGAACCTGCAATCAATTCAGGGGTTAAGAGCTCCAGAAACTGCCTAAATATACCATATAACAAGGCCTTTTGTGTGCATACAGCATCTAACAAGGCGACACAGTAAGCAGGTTTAGTTCGATGGCTCTTGAAAAAGAATTTGTTCCCTTATGAGCACCTCTGCCGGTTCTGCAAAATTCAGTCTTTAAGGAAAGGAAGAAACCAAAATCCCCTATCCCCTCCTAGGCACTAGGACGACAACCCTTTTCTCTTCTGGCCTCAGCACAGCAGCTTGGCTTCTCTTTGTAGGAGGCTGCTCCTCTCAGTGTCAATGGCAGGATGTGGGTGGTCCTGCCTGGGGTGCCAACAAATGTGAGCATAAATCAGAGGTGTAGAGGACAAGCAGGGTGCAGGGATGGTCTGTGTCAGGAAATTAGGAGATTAAGGGGGGAGTGAGGTCTGTGAGCAAGCCAAGCCTGGAAACCAGAAGTGGGTAGTGAAGTCCACAGATGAGACAGGTAAGGAAGTGAATAAAATTATCACAGGTAAAGTCTAAGGTCAGAAAGTACCTTGTTGTCCCAACACTTCCTATTCCTTTCCCTGGGCTTATCTAGGGGAAGTGTAGAGTTAGATAAGAAGAGCCCGCCAAACAGGGAAAAAAAAAAGCTCAGTTAGGCTCCAGAGCGGTGAGAGACGTGCGGGTGAAAGCCCGCTGCACCCCCGCTCCCCTAAAGCCCCCCAGACACCCCCTCAGCAGCCGCAGAGCCTCCTGCTGACCCCCAGCACAGCCGGAGGTAAGTGGGCTCATGGTGGGAAGGGGTTAACTCCTCGCTCCCTGGGAAGAGGCGGCTGCATGGAGCCGGGCCGGGTCAAGCCCCCACCCAGGCCCCTACTTGGCACAGCCCCCCAGGGAGCCACGTGACCAGAGCTGCACGAACAGGCTGTGTAAAATGCGCTTGAGTTAGCGTGGAGTTCGTGCAGGGGAGGGCGTGGGAAGGCATGAGACCCTGCCTCCGAACCCCGCAGAGTAGTCAGTCCCAGCCGTAGCCAGCCTATCAGAGGCATGACACGGATGGGCACGCGCCGCACCCCGAGGGTCTCCTTGGGCTCTGCGGCCCCCCCATTGGGCACCTCAGAGACGGCCACCCAGACGGAGCCCATGGTCCCAGGCTCCACGCAGACGGAGGCCCTGGCTCTTGGCTGCTGGGGCTGCCTGTCCCTTTTTCAGGCTCTGGGGCCCGGGAGCATGGCCCCTCCCCTTGCGAGCTCTGCTCCCTACTGGGGTCTCTGGCGCGCCAACTGGAGGAGCTCCAGGCCACAGTCCAGAGACTGCGTGCCATCAGGGACCGCGAGCAGGAGATAGACTCCTACTGCCAGGCCCTTCTCCCCTGGGAGCCACAGGGTAGAGCACCGTCTCCCTCCAGGACTAAGGAGGACTCTGGGACCTCCCATTCTGCCCAGTCAGGGGCATGGACCAAGGTGGTCAAGGGCCCTAAGGCCCGCTGCAACAAGACCCCTCCCTCGCACCTCTTGCAGCCCCAGAAGAGCCTGCTCAGTTGCCAGCTCCCGCAGGCAACCCAGGCTCAACCACAGCTACCATCCCCGCTCTCCCCAAGACAAAACGAAAGGTGTTTGTTGTGGGAGACTCCATCCTGCAGGGGACTGAGGGGGCAATCTGCCACCCTAACCCCTTAGCCCGGGAAGTCTGCTGCTTTCCA
>NW_017728906.1:28305973-28351288 GCF_001723895.1 Crocodylus porosus
TGGATGCTTATCTTTCTTGGATCCTATAACCCCAGTTGACTTCCTGCCCTTTGGGCAGGGGGCTGGACTCGATGATCTCCCGAGGTCCCTTCCAGCCCTGATGTCTATGAAACTCTATATATATTCTGCTATCACAGTGGGCTTCTGTATCCAACTTGTGAATCCTTTTAAAGCATTTTAAAACTTGTAATTTGCTTTTAGTGAATTTTATTTAATATATTTACAGTAAAAGGTGTGTTATCTGCCACCTTACAAGCCGGCACGCTCTACTAAGTGGCATGCTGGCTTGTAAGATAAAGTGAAACTGGAAGTGCCCACCATGGCACTTCCAGTTTCTCTGAGCTACCACGGCCTGGGGCAAAGCACTCTGTGCTGGTGAGCCCCTATGACTTGGGGGAATAACAGGCTGCGGGGGGCCTGCCTCCCTGTCCTTCAGGGCTCGCAGGGCCTGTGGGAGACGGGGCAATGCTGTGGGAGGGCCAGCGATGTAGCGGGAGAAGCAGCAGCCCAAACAGGCAAGGACAGCTGTTCGGGCCTGTCAATTAACCACATATTTTGTTAGCTGGTTAACAAAGCTTTTACTGTAATTGGTTTGAACAGGTTTCACTATATTCTAACTTACCTAATATTTATTAGGGATATGCGAAACTTTGGGTGCTGATTTGATTCAGAGGAGATTTACCTGATTTGGTGACCGAATCTCCAAATCTGAATCAAATCAGGGGAACAATTAAAAGGTCCAAATGGATTTGAAGCTCTCTGAATCAATTCAGAAAAGATTCAGAAAGCTTTGAGGATTTGGGCCGTCCCTGCTGGCTACAGCAGGGAGCTGTAGCCAGACCCCATGCTGGTAGTAGGGGGTGGGGAGGAGGGAGTCATGGAGGGACCCCTGTCAGGCCCCATCCCCTGCCTGCTTCCCCAGCCCCCCCACGGCTGCCTCACCTGCCCCAGCTCCTGGTTGTGGCAGAGCCTCCAATGCAACACGGGACAATGCGGGGCAGAAGCGATCACCGCCCCTGCTGCCCCCACGCAGCAGCAGCCGGTCACTGCGGGCTTTTTTTTTCCAAAGAGCTGGCAGCTGGGGCCTGGTGGGGCTGGGAGAGGGGGCATGGGATCGGGCCTGTGCGAGTCAGAGTTTCGGCTGTTTTGGCAGCTGCTAAATCTCCGAATCAGATTTGGCCAAAGTGATTCAGGACAATGATTTGAATCACCGAATTGAAACACTGTCCACCAAATCAGCTGAATCTGAATCCTAAGTGAATACTAGACACATCACACAGGCTAATATTTATGCAGTTTTCTATTGGACTTATCTCACTTAGCAAATTCTATGCAACAGTGTTGTCCATTGTAGTAGCCTTTGTTCAGAACCAACAATAAGATCAATGACAGTTAAATCACAATAATGGCTGTTTGCAGACATTAAAAGAAGTCCCTTATGCTTTAAACTCCACACTCTCCCACACTGAACCCAGTGCATGCCAAGAAGAGGAAGCATGTTAGTTGGACCAATGTCTTTTTGGATTGGGTGCTTTAATGGGATGTTTTTGGCACCTTTATCTAATAGCTGACTGAATCAGCATTAGATAAGGCTGCCAACAAGCCCAGCTGAAGGACCCAATGTATACAAGTCTACACAGATCTGTAGAGCTGGGTTGAAGTAACATGCTGCTTCTTTCAGTAAAACCCTTTTATTTTCTTTTTTTTTTTTTAACATCTGCAAGCAGCCAATGCCACTCTACAACTTCATTAAGAAAAAAAACCTTTTCATAGTTTGGAGTTTTCCATCTTTAGATCACATTTAAGAGTGAGGTTCTAATCATCTGTTCCCACTCATGGTTGCATGATAAATCTTATAAGAGAAAAGAGGTAATCTTTCATGGTATTCCAATTAAATTCTTATTAGATATTTACATTGGATGCTATATTTTCATATTTAGGGTCAACCCTGCAGGTTATCCAAAAGCCTTTCCCCATATACATCATTCCTTGTACACACCAAAACCATCCATTTTATTTCATATTTCTTGAATATGGCACTAAGATGTTAACTTGTTCCTTTGTGCAGCCATTATAGGAACAGGTCTGTAGACAACTTATCTCTCTACCCAGGCACATATATATTTAGAGCAGGAAAGAGAAGAGGGATGCAGAAGGGCTAGTCAGGAACAGGGAATTAATTGTAGAATTTTTCTGCTGAGAAATTTTTCTCTGCTGCTAGATTTCTCTCCCTGAGGCCTGCACACCAGGGTAAGGTCTAAACATGGTGCATAAAGGGATAGACTAGGAGGCAAACAGAAGATAGGGTCAATCTCATACCAAATAGATCACTTGCCCTTGCTCAAATCTCCTGCCTTATTCTGTTTTGTTAAAAAATCTTTATTTTTCCTTGCCAAGCAATTGCTTACAGTTAATTTCCATCCTAATTTATTTTTTGTCTTTTAGAGTACCAAATACTATCATAATGTTGCCTTTTAGTTGTTCTAAATATATTCTTTTATAATTTTCTTACTTTTCTTCTGAATTTCTTTATCCACTAATATTTTACTAGCTGATTAGTGTCACTGTATACCATGTGTCTCAGAAACACCTTTTTATATGCACCTTATCTGGGATTTCTATTCAGGCTGGAGGGTACATAGAGGAAAGCAGGTCCTATATTACAGGACAACAGATTGTTGTTGGATATGGGGGCAGGAGGGACTGCTTCTTCTACAACAAATTTAGGAGCCCCACAATCAGCAAGATAAAGTCTGGTCCTAACCAAGAGCACCAGGTTAGTTGGCACCGACAGTGTTATTTTCTGTAAAACTTGGAATATGGGACTCTGATTTTTAAGCCCCAGTAATAGGGAAGTTAAATCAATGTTTATATTGTTTTGGCAACTCGTTTTCCAATTTAGTAGCAAATGTATCTATTAAAACCCTTCCAGTATATTAAACACTAGTCCCACAGACCATGCCACTGGGATCTGTATTAAAGATGTCTGATCTTCTCTCAGATTCCCTTATCTCTAGTTTCAGTTTTTTAATTTAATATTTAATATTAGCAAAATACAATAATACATTATAAATGAAGCTTTAGTCTCTTTATTTTTGTGGTTCCAAAATCACCGGTAACAACTTTCATAAAAAGAAAAAAACAGATATAATAAATGCACTGTCATCAAATGAAGTACATTGTGCCACAGGACTTAGAGTCCATCCTCAACACATGGGCTAAATGATCATCTCTCTCAACCTTTATGTCCAAAATTGAAAGTCTCCTGAGTCGCCTAAAATGTTTCAAGGCACATACAAAGCAAGAACACAAAAAAGAATCAAAGTACCATCTGTTCTTGAAACAGAGCATGGTGACTAATTTGTAATGAATAATGTATTTGATGAAAGTTGCCTCTTTCTGTTTGTAAATTGACTGCAGATAGCTATTTCCTTAAAGGTAGTAGTTGATCAGAAACATTGGCCAAATGATTTCTTCAAATAATTGTTAGGCTGCCATAAACTGTTCCAAATCAGGTACAGATATTTGTTTTTCAAAATTTTAGCATGGTTTGATAACATATCTAATATTTCACCTGGACAACTGAAAAACAATATTTTTTTTAAACATCCTGAAGCCTTTGTGGAGCTATTTTGTTAAAATACTGGAAAACTGAAAATGTTAATTGTTTTGAAAAACTATTCACCAGAAAGAATAACGTTTAAATTGGGATTTAATAGAGATCATTAAAATGTTTCTGTCAATAATGGTTTGGATTGGGTTTTTGATTGGATTCTTTTCCCCTCACAAAATTTTTCTTGCTGCAGACCATTTTGAAGTATGGAGGAGGGTCATTCTTTTGCTTTTGAAATTGAGTAAACTCATTCCTTTGTAAGTTTGCCAGACTCCTGGTTTATGAGCCATCAGTAGAAAGTGATACAATTGTTGGATAATGTGTTACTTTTTAATTCTCACAGAAAGATAAACATGAATGAAAGTTGACTGGAAAGCACTCTCAAAGACAGACAAGAAAGAAGATAAATGTGTTAGAAAGAGTTGGACAAAATTTTTGTCTTCTCCTATGTTAATTTGTAATTCTACCAAAACTAAAGTACATTATTTGACACAGCAACCTAGAACCATTTACAAGATTTTTTTTTGACAACTCGAACCATTTGCCAAATGTTTCTATTTTTACACAACTTCTGGCTGTCATTGTTAGGATGCATTAGTGTCAAGCTGAGGAATGGTGAGTAGGGGTGAAAGGCATGTACTGCACATAGTCTACTCTACTTCAATCTTATCTAAATGAAGTTGTGCCTTTTGGGAAGATGGAACAGATGTATTTTTTTTAAATGTACTCATTTTCCTTGCTAACCCCCAGTACTACTATAGTGAGCAACAGTTTGTTGAAGGAAGAAGTAAAGGAGAAATGAATTAATTGTCTAAGTTTAACAAAAACAGAAAACAGTTGTAGGGTTTCTATATACTTTATGGTTTCAGCACGTGTTGCCATTAGACAGTGCAGGTTATTGTTAAAAATTGGTGCCTTCATTTTTGGTTACAGTTTCCCATTTGGGTATTTTAAGTTGAACAACAAAAATGAGAGTCCACATCAGATTCTGGCATGTGTAAACTTTTGCTTTGTATATATCCCATACTCAGAATTTGGGAATAAAATGCACCTCGCAGTACAAGACTGGCTCAGCTAAAAACTTGTTCTTCAGTATACATGAGTATTATTTTTCCAGTGTAATAGAGCAATATCAGTTAAATACCAGAATCATCTTGCTTCCCTAGCTTAACTCTCTAGTGCACGTAGGGATTACAGCAGTATAAGTTCCCTCAAAACAACCCAAAATGTGATGTGTGCAGGTCTGTAAGTGGGTGTGTAACAGAACCCAGCCTTTGAGTCTGGCTGTGGTATGCCTGCCAAGTGGCCCACTTGTCCTGTTTGCCACACTCTGGCCTCCCAGGGTGGCCCTGGTGTCTAATCTGCCATGCCTTGATGGTGAAATGCTTATACAGTCAAGAAGATTGCCCTTGGAAACTAGCATGAGCCTTCTAAGTGCTTCACTTAGCTCTACTCATCATCAGCCTCAATGTCCTGCCCTGAGAAGGACTCTTCCGCTTATTCTCAAACATAGCCAAAAGTAGTTCACTTAACTTTGTGCTCTGGGCTCCTTTTACACAGTCCTCTGGGCCGGGGGCCCCTTTTCCCCTTCCTCACTTCAGTGGGCCTGTAGCCCTGCCCCTCTGGCACTAACTGTAACCCTACCAGCCCTAGTCATTGCCTTCAGCCTCAGCCATAGCTGCACTTATGACTTGTGGGTATAATTTTAATTTAGTTCATCTGCTCAGGTGTCAGCCTTTCAGTGTCAGGCTCCCTGATGTAGTATTGACCCCTCCAGTCCCTGGTCCCCCCAGTGTTGCAGGACTCAAAGCCATGAGGACCAACCCCTGTGGTCTCTAAGCCACTCCTATAGTGACTCCCAGGCCTCTGGTATTTACCAGCCTATACTCAAACATAATCCTTTATCCTCTCTGGGTTTCTCCAGGGCTCAGCAATCTCTTACCCTCTATCCTCTGGCTCCTTGCAATTTCCCTCTGTACCTATGCTGCCTGGGTTCACCCTCTAAGGAGCTCTCCCCCGAGCAGAAGCTGGCACCAGAGAGAGCTCTCTAGCTCAGGAGCCAGACTTCTAGTATACTGGGCTCTACCCCTTCTTGGCACATGACCTTCAGTTTACCCAGGGATTTCTGCTTTGCCTATTACTCAGCCTGCTCTGATCTACTGTAGTCTGCTCACCTGGCCTTCAGCTGCTTTTCAGCTACCTGCCCACTTAAAGCACTGTCCCTGTAGCTTATTGCAAGGTTATCTTGCCTGAAACAGCTGTCTTCAGATCTGTAGCTCCTTTCTTTATCTTCCCTGTAGGTTCCTTACCTCTCTTCAGCTGGCCTTTGTTCAGCTATATTTTTCCTCTTAAAGTAAGAGTGTTTCTTGATCCCTGTTATAGGGTGTCCATTCTCATGCTCTGTGAAGACAGTGGGTTTGCCAATGACAGTAAGGCAAAGTTTAATGGATGTGCTTAACTAGGTTCTAACAAGGATAACCTTTTACTGCTTTAGGTGGAGATAATGGAGAAGTAAAGAATGGCCATGCAGCATATTTCCCTGTTACTTGATCTTGGCAGCTATGATCCCACTCTTATTCCCTTGATTAACTACTTTCTCCAACACAGGAAGAAAGGTGTAAGGATCTTCACAATGTAATCCCTCCTCTCCCCTTATTCTACCAAATAAGTCAGCCTCTACCACCTCAGACTCATACTCTTGTGGATTCTTCCATGTATAGAAGAACACCACCTGAAAGTAGTCAGTGGAGGGGTTTGAAGGTGAGCCAAATAACTTATCACTATACTTCTGCTACAATGCCAACAGGATGTTATCAGATATATAACCAGAAATTATTTATTTATATCTTATAAATTATAACAGTTTAAGAATTAATTAGTGCGTGCATAATCTAGCCATATGGAAGGATGCTCCTGTTCTCCTTGTTTTTGTAACATTTGTACTCAGACTTGCGCCTTTCATTAATTCAATTGTAAGACTTTTTGTGATAGGGACATGCAAGTGCTACAATTATGCTATCAGTTACTATTGTCTAATGTGCAGTACTACACCTAATGTGCAGTAAGAGTCTATATGAGACACTTAATGCACATCAGCCTAATAACATTGTGTGGTAGCGTGTCATGGCAAAAAACATCCTAATAGCCTACTGTGCAGTGTTATTAGGCTAATGTACAGGAAGCATCACTAAATAACCATGTGCTAAAGCTACTGTGAAGTAACTCTAGGTTTTGCACATTTAGTTAGTACTTTATTAAGCAAGTACTAAACTAAATGTGCAGTATCTAAGGCACCTAAATGAATGTGTCGATGCACCCACTGAATACTACAAGTAGTAGTAGTTTATTTACAGCTTGTGTTAAAATGGTAAAACAGATTTAACTGTAAAATTATATATTATATATTAATAGCATTACATGATTTGTAGTTATATATAAACACACAAATGCCACATTCTAGTCCTTTAAACAGTGAAATTGAACATAATATACCATGATACATAAAAGTAAACAAAATGATATAGTTTAAAACAGTAAAATAAAAACAAAATAAAAACAGGGAATTCTATTGATTTTTGTGCAAGTGACAACAACCCCATATACTATAGGATGGGCTGTAAGTTGTTAGAGAAGATCCAGATTGCTTTTTCTTCATTAGCCCAGTTCCTAAAATTTCCCACTAATGAAAAATTATTGCTTAAAAAACATCAAGACAACAAATAGTGATTTAGACCATCTCTCTCATTTATCCTGCAAGAACTTATCCTGTCCAAATATGACCACACCAGCTCCCCACGTTGACTGCAGATCTCAGAGTGAATCACAGTCTTGTCATGGTCTCTTGTTGTTTGTAGTTATAGGGTGCTGGTACACATGATGTCATTACCATGTACACATGATGAAAACATTACTTTGTATGGCTTAATGACATCACACTGTACATGTGCAAGAGTTTGGGGGGTTTTAAATGAGTTTGCATGGTTGCAAACTAAACTAAGTCCCAATGTTTAGTTTAGTCTGCAAAGTTGTAAATTGCAACAATGCAGCCGTCAGCTCACCCCCCAGGTGCAAAGAGGTTGGCAGGCTCTACAGAAAAAAGGACTGGTCCCCTCACTGCTTCTGCTTTCAGTAGGCTTCTGCAGCTGGCAGGGTGCCTGAGGCCATCTGGGAAATAGCCTGGCTTGCCCTTGGGACAGCATGGGGAGGAGGCAGCAGGGTGGCTGGATTTGCTGGCAGACAGAAGAGATGGGAGGGATGGTGCTGGAAGCCAGAACAGGCTCAGGGAAATGTTAGATTGGGTGCTTCCAAGCTGAGGCTGCACTTGGGCATCTAGCAGCCTGCCTGGGCTTCCAGGGCCCTATTCACTGTCCCCACTACTTTCTCTGGCTGCCAGCAAACCCACGTGCTGTCCTGTCGCCTTCCTGCACTGCTCCATAAGCAAAGCAGCCTGTTCCTGGGCAGCCTTAGGCATCCTGCTGGCTGCAGGAGCCTGCTGAAGGCAGAAGCAGCAAGGGGCCTTATCCTTTTCTTCTTTTTTGGCAGAGCCTGCCCACCTCTCCTGCAGCTGGGGGGAGAAGGGGGAGCAAACTGCTGGTGGCCTGAGCAGCCCCTAAGCAGCAGATGGCCCCAGGTCTTCTCTCCACAGTGGTGGCACTCCCCATGGCCACCTGGGCAAGTTGCTAGCAGGCTGGATACTGCCCAAACTCAGAGTTGGGGAAGAGTTGGGTAGGGCTGACTGCTGCCTCCAAGCTGGGGCAGCACTCGGCCCACTAAGATCCCACCCATGTGGTGCCAGGGGTGCCAGTGCTGCAGAGGGAAGAACCAAGGCCCCCCACTGCTCAAGGGCTGCTCAGCCCACTAGCAGCTAACCTCCAGTAATGCATGGGCAGGTTCCAGCTCTCCCTCCCACCCCCAACAAAAAAAAAAGTATCAGGCCCCTCACTCTAATATGATGGAAAAATTGAAATGGTAGGTTTTAATTAACTCCCCCCCCCATTTCAATTTACAGTGCATACGATAAAACTCTGGCAACTTAACCCCCATCACATGTACAAAGGCCCTTATACTTCAGCTAGATAGGCTTATAGGCCAAAAAAGTGCTTTATTGATTTCCAAAAATGGGACATTTGAGAAAAATCGTACCACCTGTGTATCTGTCTGCATGCTGCCATCTTTAATTCTTAAATGTATATCTTGTTTTAAATGTTGGGTCTGCAATTGTCAGAATATTTCTCAGGCCATTTGTCTGGAGGAGAGTATAAGTGTTACTTAACCATCCAAAGAAGAGTTTATTTGAAAGAGAAGAAGCTTATAAAATGTATTTTGTAGGGTATCTGATCAGGGTACAAACTCTAATTTTTACACAATAATTCAGAGTTCTTAATTGATCTGTAGTGCTCATGTTAAGTAGCCCAATTTCAGTCACATGAGTTCTCCTGCTGTTGAGTTTGGTAGAAATGAAAGCCTCCTTAAAAATTAATTAAATGTTTTCTATTTTGGAATTAGGTATAGTACTGGCACTAGAGGCTCATGAATCTGGAGCCTGTTGTGAATAGATTCTATGTGAACACACCTCAAAAAGACAATCTAGTTGGAATAATTTCTAATTGTAAATGCTTATTGTCAAATTCAGGCTATTTTTATTCATTTCCATTGGAAAATTCAAGTACTACCAAACTGTGTGTAAGAATGTGTGTGTTTTTAAATATATTTACATGAAAATGAGGTGAGGCCCTCACACTCCAGGCAAGTTGTTGATGTTGATCCTGATGTCGGAGAGGTTGGGCCTCCCTGCAGTAAAGTTATTAGAAATGATGATAATTATTCAGTACAGGGTAACTAGCTTTATTCCTGCCATGTTATCGCCTCATAACTGTATAATTAGCTTTTGTCACTACAGCTGTAAATAAAGCTGTATGAGAGCTGGCATGAATGAGAGATTATCTTTTACTTTTGTTCTCTTGATCATTCATGCTTCTAATTATGTAAATCTTTCTGTCTCAGGTGTTTTTTTCCCCTTTTTTCCCTACTCTTCCTGTTTCAAACTAACTTTGCTATTTAGTCAATTAAAAAATACAATTAAAACATAAACAATACATTGACTCCATAAGTGTAGCTATCACTGACCACATTCTGTTCAGCAGACTTATAAATGATGGAATTAAAATGAGCTTTACAGTGTGACCAGGACATTAACATTTTAGTGCTCCAGTAGAAAAAGAATCCTGAAGTATAAGGCCTATTATGGAGAACAGTCTTCCAGAAGAGCACCAGACTTTTCTAGACTATTCTGAATCCAGCTAATGTGTGCCTGTTGATACCAGCTCTGGCAGTAGGTCATGAAACGATAGGTAGTCAGGGACAGACATTTAAAAGCCTGAGCCTGAATTGATTCAGTCTTTTCAGGTTAGTCTAACCTGGCTAGGTTAAATCACTTTGTAACTGTACAGACATCCCAGAAATATAGGGACATGCCTGCAGTGGCTCAGGCTGGAAGCCAGGGGGCACTAGAGCAGTCCTCCCTTCCTTCCACAGGGGGGATCTGACCGGGCCCTGGCAGGGTGCTCTGATTAACTCAGCACGAAATTTATATCAGTGTTTATCACCCCCTAACTCAGTGTTTATCACCCCATTAAGAAAACAAAGCGTCTCTCCATTAACTAACGGAGCTCTTCTTAAACAGCTTTTCCAAGGAAGGACATTAAGGTACCTGTTGATCAGCTCCAAAAAGCCTGTATGCCTTGGTCATCTCCCACAGCATGGACTGTAGCCAGCATGTGATCTGCTAGCTAATGCTGAGGTGTCTGCATAAGGCAGAGGGGAGGGGGGAATAATCCCTACTTAGCAGGGAAAAGCCAGGTAGCAGCTGCTGTGCCTGCAAGTTGCTGCCAAACTGCAGCCAGGGAGCAAAGGGGAGGGGCCAGCCCTGCTGTGGAGCAGAGAGCCCCACCCAGCCCAGAGAGCATCCTGGGATGCTGGGGGTGTAAGGTTTATCTTAAACCAGCAAGGGGCCTGGGACAGACATTGCATAAATTGGTTCAAGCAGTTGAGTCTGATTCTGATACTACATTCAATCAAGTTTCTCTCAAATCGGTTTCAGCCATTTTCAGACTGGTTTATTTGCACTGAACATCTGTTCTGCTACAGGTTTGAACCAGCTTCTGATCACTTAAACCATTTTGTGTGTAATGTCTGTCCCTAGCTGCAAGGTCTAAACTATCACACTGTGTCTTTTCACCTTGTCCCTGATTCAGGAAACAATCTCCTTTCAGGAAATGACTCAAGTCCCTTTGAAATTGATGGAGATTAAATAGATACAACTGTCTTCCTAAATAACAATAAACTTAAGGATTTCCCCCCCTGTGTTAGAGCCTTCATGCCCATGGGTAGTAATTGAAGTCCCTGGAATTACCTACATGACCCTTGCAAATGACAAATGTATTTGGTGCTAAGATTTTCTGAAAATTAGCCTTTTGTCTCAAGTTAGTTGATCCCAAGTCCAGGCTCTCCAAAGTTTGTTTTCAATAGAATAGAGATGACAGCACTTTATTACTATGTAAGCACTTTTATAGAAATAGAACTTATTTTTTTGCACTGCTCCACTTCTACACATTTTCAGTAACTTTCATCTGACTTTCATACCCTTTCAACCAAGTTCAGCCTGGCAATAACATGTTATTGTCCTTCTAAGTTTTCATTTTCACCTTTTTATGAACACCTTCATAACAAAGTTAAGGGCTTCCGTTATATGCCAAGATGCTAATCAGTTTCCTCTTCTACTACTAATCACAAAGTATGGAGGGTTTTTTTGTCTGTGACTACAGCATGTATATTTTACAACCTGAGAAATATATACAGATTACCAAATATTTTCTCTTGGCTTTTTTAATTAATATTGTGGCAAATATTAGGTCAAATTCAGCAAGCCACATAAGCACATATACAATTTTGAGGACACAATTACAATTCCTCTCTATTCATCTGGGAACTTAAGTATATTCTTAGATATGCAAGTGCTTGGGAACTTTGGGTTCATACAGAAGTGCAGCTCCCAGCTATAACTAAGAACTCTTTGCAGGAAGCATTCTGAGTTACAACAATGCCCCGGACCAAACAGAAGTTCACTCTTGGTTTCAGGGGGAAGAGGAATCTAGCTGCTCGCTATGAGACTGCAGCTAGTTACCCGTAGCAATGGCCCCTCCTCCCTCCCAGCCCATATTTCAGAATGGGAGGGGGGAAAAGGGTGGAGGGGAAACTGACTCTAGTCTAGGGGTTCCCAAGCCAGTGCTGGAGGGTGGAGTGGGTGGATTGGAACACCCCCCCCACACACATCAGGGGGTGCTCCAGTACTCCCACCCTACCCTCCAGTGCGGGCTGAAAACCCCCCCCAGACCGAACTTTCTCCACTCCATTTCCCCCCTCCCATTCTGAAAACAGCGACAGTCTAGGAGTCAGTGCAGAGAGAAGTTACAGAAGATACTCTGTTTTGAAAAATCATCTAACCCCTCATGCAGTGAGGGTTCAGATTTTTACCCAAATGGCCATTTTTGAAGCGGTCTGTAGTTTTGCACTTGTGTTTGGTCACAGCTATAGGCCACTTTCTTTGGCCAGGTTGGGTGAAAATTATCACTTCTGTTTATGCCCCTAAACACTTCCCATAAGATGGTGAATTGGGGCATTAATGAAGACAGTAAGAGGTTTATAATCCTTGCTGATATTGTTCAGCCCCCTATCTAACCTTGCCTGATTACAACCTACCTGCTAATCCTTTTCTGAATATTATGAGTAGACTTTAAGTTGTACAGTTTTATTCAGATGCAAAATAAACAGGTACAAATGACAGAAATCCCATTTTGTAAGGGAGTTTGATTTTGCACTTTCTTGCAACTGAATGCACCAAACATCAGGCTAATGACTATTCTGGAATATATCTGTCTGCATTTTGTCTGCACTTATTTTTTACTCCTTAAACTTACTATGTAAATTGACCAAAAATATTTTCCTTAGGGTATAATAATTTGCATATGTGTTAAAGACTGCCCTCCCTCCCCAAGAAAAGCTCACACCATATTCTCTTTACACAAAGCAAATCGCTTTCCCTAACTTCAAATCTGTGTAAGGTCAGCTCAGGATTGGCCCCTATGTATTCATTTAGAGGTACAAAGAAGAACTATCCATGATATTGCCATAAAAAAAATGAGAGGAGAGATTTAATTTTCATTTGATGTTCAAAAGAAGTTAATGGCATTTTCTAAAATAAGTTTGTACATTACTTTTTTTCTTTTGATTTTTTCTATTTACATATACAAGGCTGAATTACAATTTAAGAAAAATAATTTTATTATTTGTAGGGAAGCACCACATAGGAGGTCGTATCTACATGAGATACTGACTGTGCAGTAGCCTCAGGCTACCATGCAGCCAGTATTACAAAAAGCCATTTTGTCAGTGCTACTGCGCAGTGACATGGGTTACTGCACAGTCATTTAGTATGTGTTTATAGAAGCACTAAATGACTGTGCAGTAATGACTGGAAAGTCAGTGTCTTGTGTAGACATGGCCAGAGTCTATTGTACTACAACTGCATGTACCCGCCTGGTTTTAAACATCTGGTCACGTGCTTTGCCCCCCCCGGACATTCGAAGTTGTCTGCCCGTCCATCTTTGATCTCAACGAGTTGATGTCATCGACCCAAATTGTCTCTCCCCAATTTCTCCTGCCATGACTTTGACTTTATCACAGTGGTGGGGATTGACTATCGGTGCTTCTCATACCAGGGACCACAGGATGATGCCTGTTCCGGCACTGGCTACACCCTGTCTGTGCTCTATGCCTCACATCCCCTCCAACAGTGGGTAACAAAAAGTAAAACACAGAGTATATCATTGGTAGAAAACATCAGTGACTGAGGGCTGCCCTTTGCCCCCTTATATGCCTGCTCCTACCGCCTGCTCTATTGCCACTAGTCACAATCTCTAAGGCCCCTGACCATCCTAGACTAAGTCTGGGGTCAGCCTACTGTCTTCTTGGTGGATCCCCTCGGCACATCTCCCCCACTGCTCTTCTTTGGGGCAGTCCGCGCCCTCTGTGATCCCACCTGGTTCGGTGATCTGGTTTCTGCCGCCTCTTCTTATCCTCTGTGGGATCCTCCAGGTCTCAGTATTCTCCAGTCCTCCTCTGCCTCTGCACCTCATCCCTGCTTCCTTGCCCCCTGCCTTGTTGCTGGCGGCAACCTTCTCCTGTGGGGTCATGCTCTCTCCACTGGGGCTGCAAGCCCCTGTGCTCCTCCGCTCCGAGAGTGCTTCCCCCACCGGTGCTCCTGCTGATCTCTCCCCCTCTTCCTTGCACACAGCTGCTTTTAACTCCCCCGACCAGCTCCTGCAGCTGTGGCCATCAGCTGGCCGCAACTTTATAAAAACATGGCTAATGAGCTCCTCGGGTCCCGCTGCCACTTCCGGTTTTGTCACAGTGCTATCTAAAGGTAAGAACCTTTCTATTTGCTTTTCTTTTCTTTCTCCACCCCGTTCCTGCTCCCTGGGTTCCTCCTGGGCTTCCTGGGGTTTTCCCCTTGGCTGCTCCCCAGGACATTGCACAACCACAATCAGTGAGAAATACAACCTAAAGCCAATTCTAACAACCTTAATTGTTTTAACTCTGTATTTATCCATGCAAACACTCAGTGATGTCTATGAGAGCTAAGGAGTAAGGAGTTACAGTTAAGGCAGTGCTTCCCAAACTTTTCCATAGCATGACCTCATTTAAGACCCCATTTCCTTAGCATGGCACCTCACTCATAACCCATAGCCCCCCCACATCCCTCCAGGAACCCCTTATTCCCCACTCACAGCCCCTTGGCCCTGCCATTGCACCTCACTCCCCACCCACAGACCCCAACTCTCTGAGCCTGCCTCTGTCCTCGCTCTGTGCCCAAAACTGGGGAACATGTGCCCCACCCCATGACTCCCTCCCCTGGACTGTGTGACCCAATTTTTTATAATTGTGACCCCAAGATTGGGAACTACTGAGTTAAGGAGTTACACTGTAAAAGAGAGTGAGTAAATGAGTATGTGTGAGCCTACTTCTTGAGATGGTGTTCAACAGATATATTATAACTGCTTTGTCTACACCCTTCCTAAAAAGGTATAAATGTTTCATGTCCACACTCTGAATAAGAGCTCCTCTGTATTCCCTTTGGGATGTGAATGATTAGAGAAAATCACAGATTTATTAATAAGAACACAGGCAAACAAGAGATGCCTAGTTTCCTACTATTGCCAGCAACTATATAATTTGACACTTTTCATAAACTGATCAAGCTCCTTCCTAAACCTAATGAGTCATGTTTTCAGTCCTGAAAAGTACCACTGAAAGACTGTTCTGGAACTTCAAAATGTTGATAGTTAGACACATTCTTTTGATTTTCAGCAGCTGCATTTACATGTGATGCTGGAGCTACCGAGATACCAGAGTTACTGTGCAACAGAGTCCCCAAATGGCTTTTTGGTGATGCTGACTGCACAGTAGATCATTACTACTGTGCAGTAGCATTATATCATGCTTCTTGCCACATGGTACTATTGCGCAGCAGTAATGGGCTACCACACAGTCAGCATCTGGTGTAGATGCGGCCAGTCTATATTTATTCATGTCCCGTATATAACCTTTTGTTCTTGTTCTAACATAGTTCATTAGCTGAAAGAATTCTTTTCCATTCCTTGGTTTTACCCTTCTGATGTCTTTATAGACAAATTGCATCCCTTCATAATTGTAGCTTTGCTAAGCTCTCTTATTCTGTTATCATAAGATTCTCTATTCCCTTATTCATCATAGTAGCCCTTCTCTGCACCTGTTTTAATTTTAATTCTTTTTCCTGACCATGGGGGCCAGAATTATACACTATGATGTTTCACCAGTGCCTTTTACAACTATGTTAATATTTGCCAATATCTACTGAAAATGTCTCATCTGATATATTCTGGGATTAAATTTACCTTTGTAACAGATTTACCAACAAATTCCTATTCCAGTCTTCACACAGGTCTGGATTTTGGTGATAATGATGGTCCCATAATTCTTCAGTCACTACAGATTTTATAACTGATCATCAAGTGCAACTATTTGTGTTTTTTTTCATCTTATTTGCATGTGTGATAGAATAGTTTTATTTGCTGCCTCTACATTTAGAGTGCTTTCCAAATGTGGAGGTCAGGAGTCGATTCTGCAATTAACTGTTTTCATTGATATCATATGTAATTCAGTATAGTTAACATGGTAAATATCTCCTACTTAAGTTTTTTACATCATCCAGATTACTGAAGCTGTTTAACATACATTCTTAACATGCAATAAGGAGATTGAGAGCAATTTAGTAAGCATTGCAGTCTCACTAGCTGGTTATAGTAACTATAAACTTCTCTGTCTCTCTAAGAGCAAATGCAAATCTTTGTATTTTGTTTTACAAATTTAGTTATGAAATAGCTGTAGCTCAAATGTTACTGAAAACAATGGGCATTTTTACACATGCTCCAGGAGGCATTGTTGGGGGGGTGTGCTCATTTGATAAGCTTTAGTTCAAAGGGCCCCACTGCTATTTTTTCAGCACAGGGATGATGCATGTGATGCTACAGCCTGCTGGAGCTTGCTAATTGCCTCGTTCCAAGAGACTCAATTAATTGAGTCTCATTCGATACGCTGGATTTCCAGCATGTCAGAACAGGCTCCCTGCATGTGTATAGGAGTCCAATGTTTCTTTTAGATATTGTACAAATGGGACATTCTGAGTGTGCAGAATTGGTTTGAGCAAAACCCCTGCATTCCACAGGATGTATTAGCTTCCTTGTCTCTTCTGAACGTGACATGAGGAGAAAACATTATGGGTTCTTTAAAACCTTAAATGGGCTGTCGCATTCCAACCTGGCAGATTGCTCCTTTTCTCCCGTTGATTTCCTATAACTGAATTCAATATAGGTCTCTCAGTCTGAGACTCCTGAATACAAAAAGGAAGTGGGCTGGTAAATGAGAATATACTTCTAATACAAAGAGGGAAGGGAGGAGAGAGGGCTACACTTGGAACTAGCTTTTCCTGAAGTAGCTCAATTGTCTTTTGGGGCATATTGCAAGCTCACCTGTTTGAAGGTACCTTCTGGAGTTGGCTGAGTTGATGGCTGTTGGTGGAAGTATAATTTTGGTCTTTGGTTGTTTCTCATCTTTGGTTGTTAGAGTTTTCTTATGCCTAATGTGTGTGTTTTTTTTCTGCTGATTGGCACATGGTGATGTGGAAAAGGAACGTGCTCATTTTTCTGTCTCATAATTATTTTTGCTACTGTAATCTGAATATATGAAACATTCTCAAATTTGAGGTAGGCCTCCCTCCTCTTATGAGTTATTTGAATGATGGTCTAGGGCTTTTTCAGCTGAGGGTTGAGTATTCCCAGGTTAAATCTTTCTCTTTACTAGATCTTTAAGAGCTTGATATTAGTGGGCTTCAGACTTTTTTCCCCCCTTAAGTAGGCTCTTGAATGATTTTTTTTTCCTTTTTAAATTTTGTTTTGTTTTGTTTTATTTTGTTAATTGAGTGCTTCCAGCCAGGCATGTTTAAGAAGGGTAGAACCATTTGAGTTTTAAGGTCTGTTTCATTTTAATAATTATTGTATAGTACTTACTGAAATTATTAGGCAGTACCTTAGTACCCCCTCCAGGTACCTAGGCCCTATATTTCCTTGTAATCAATAAATTACAATAAAGCTTATGCACATAATAAAGTACATGGTGTGATGAATGGCAGAACCTCATAACATGTTATAGCAGGAGGTATGCACTGACACTGTTGCACATAATTCTGTCCCTAGTCTTAGCTTTTAGGTAGGATTTTAGACTTGTAAAAATGTTACAATGACTTTAGATGTTACATTATGTTGTATTTGCTAATACTGCTTCTGTATAAGGAGCTATGGCAAGCATCAAACTAGTTGTCAGCCTTCAGATTTGAGTTTGATTAAAGAGATCAAGGCATGGTCATTGGGCGTTGGACCTTGGTCTGAGCAAATAGACATTGGTCTGAGCCAGGATCCTGGGAAGATGGGATGCCTTTGTACTTTTGTGGCCATCTATGTTCAGACAAGCACTAAGGCTATAGCAAGGCCCCATGTCACTGATTCTTCTCCACTGGGAAGCTGATATGAAAACCCACATATACCATAGGAGGGTAACAAGGAAAACAGAATTATGAAACTAGGGGCCTTTGAAATATTGTAAAAGTAGCATAGTTACCGCATGCAAGATAAAAAGCAAATGAGTCAATTTTAATTAGCAAAGGAATTAGATTTGAAAAATGATGAAGGGAGATGACAGTGTGATTTTTTTTTTTTAATTATTATTGTATCACCATCATTCAGACTTGTAGGAGATGCTCTACATACACAGCAGCACACTCTGTTAATTTATCAGTGTTAAAAAATTGCATGTATAGGTATTTGCACATCAGTTAGTTGTGTTGGTAAAGCTCTTTTCATGTACATATAATTGTGTCTATGTGAAGGCTTTTGTGGATATTAACGTATTGTAAAACATCTTTTAACTTAGACTTTTGATAGTATAATTATATTGAACAATCATGTAAGTCTGGCCTGTGTTCTAGCCTTCTCACATACATAAAATGAAAAGGGCAGAAGTACATTATAAATCTATAGTCTTATTTGTACATTTCTACCATAGTGGAATGCATCTGGAGGCAGAATTATAGAAGTGGAGAGAAGGGGAGAATTCAGCCTGAATCAGGGTGACAATGTTCACTATTCCATCATATTCTCAGCTTTTATGAGTGTTTGCCAAAGCTAACATTGAAGGAAGTGTGCTCAGTTTAGATGTGAACATACAAAGATAGTAGGGTTGGGGGGGGAAAGCACTGACATTCAAGTATGTTTCCACATCTGCTTCCCCCATTGTGTTGTATTTTGTAGCACAAAAAAAAAAAAAAAAAAGCCCTTGAACTCAGTTCTTATTGAAGGTTTACACTTTGATGTTTCATGCTGTCCTTGTTTTCTTTGCGTCCCATGAAATCAGATATTATTTCCCAATTACGGCAGCAAAAGAACAGCTGAGCTACTGCAGGCTTTTCCTCTTGCTAGATTTAGTAAACAAGGTACTCAATGATTCTAGCAGATGTCTCTGATTTGAACCCTTTTACCTCTTTCCATGGAGCAAATGCTGGTGATGATCAAGACCTGGATGTGAGCCCATCAGTACCAGGAACAATGTGTTAACATGGCCAGCAGCACTAGGATTTCTGCCACTATTCCCAGCAGCTTAATTTTCTGATCAACCATGCTGATCATATGTGCCTCTTAATAGAATATTCCACCATTCTCTCTCCTGGGTCACTGCACACCATTCAGAATATTATTTATTTATATTTTAATCCACCTATTCCTCAGTTTATCCGTATGTTGTCTATTGTCCTCGAGACAGATCTACATCACACACATCTGTTAGTTTAAACTTGCCAGTACCCTCATGACTCTGATGCCTCTTTTACTAAGTCTGCAGTGTGTGTGACATCTTTCTGCATAATAAACCAGCATGACAGCATTCAGTCTCATGTTTCCAGAAGTAAGAACTCAGGACATGAATTAACAACAGCAACAACAAAATCAAATTAGTGAGTGCTCATGTATGGAGCAGGTGGAGGGGACACACAGAGTATGAATGCTCTTATTTTATAATTGTTGTATTAAAGACAATACTTAATGCCATATGCAGAGTCATCCCTAGGGGTGTGCAGAGCCTGGGGCATATCAGCCTGTGCAGGGCCGGAGGGTGAGGAGGTGGCAAGTGGCCAGAGCCGGCAGTGCTCAGTAGCGGCAACACATGGCGGCCATGGCGGAGCCTGTATGGCACTGTCCACGGGGCCCCCCAAAGCACAAGGCCCCAGGTGGTTGCCCCAATTTGCCCCTCTGCCAGTGTCAACCCTGGCCATATGTATTATTTATGGCAATAAGTATTATTTTTTATAAACAAAGCAATAACTGAGAAAATGGGGGGAAAAGCTGTCAATTCACCTTAGGTATATCTTCCAAAACAATTTAAAGAGCAGATTCCTGGTGAAAATTGTTGTTGGTCATTTGTCTTCAATAGAACAAGCAAATATGTGCCCCTGTTTCCTTGAAAATGAATTAGACTTAGCCTGCACTGTATCCATGCCACTTCCAAGGCTGCTGCCAGAAAATAAACCCTCCCCACCCACTCCTGTTCTGCACAGTCCAAGCTGTGAAACAGGGCAATGAGGATACTCCTAATGGTTGTCTTCCCCTTCCACCCTTGAGCTTTCTAGGTTTGAAGTGCTAGAGCAGGAATAGGCTGGGCTTTGTTTTAGGCAGTGTCTTCAAGAATGGTGTGGAACCAGTACAGATATATCCTAAATCACTTAAGTACTTACAAAAAATGTATCTTAAGTCTCTGTTTCAATTGGTATAAACAAATGTTGCTAAATGAAGCAAATTAGCAGTGCTCAGATGTGTCCACTACATCTGATCTGCACCATTGGGCAAAATAGGCATTGTCTGTTGTCCTGTAGGGTGGGCTTCCTCAACTCCTGAGAGTGGCTGGTGCCTGACTGGTCCTGTGGGCAGCACTCAGGGTGCTCCTCTGTAAAAAGGAAAACCTAGCCTTGCCCTCTAACAAAAAAAGGGCCTGGGGAATTCCCAGGAGTAGGAAAAGCTAGGGTTTGTAGTCTGGGGGCACCCTGAGTTTCCTTGTTTCAGAGACATGTGCTCAAGGAATCCCAAAAGAGAACCCTTGGGCAAGTGCTTCTGAAGCTTCAGAGGCCCAATTCTATGTATCCCAGAAATGGGAATTGCAACAAATAAGAATGACAGCTCTGGGAGTCTGCCCTCTCCCACCTTAAAGCAAACTTATTTCTGCTTCAAAATAGTGGCAAAAAATTCATACCGCCTATGTTACAGCTACAAATTTTGAGCATTTGTGGCATGACAAGGGGTACAGATATCTGTTTGATTGGACTTTGTGCTGCCATGAGGATTTTTTATGGTGGCACAAAGTCAATGCTTGTTTATGCCCAATGAGATTACAATTAAAGAATACTATGGAACAACACACTGAGCAATTTAGCTTATCACCAAGAGTAGTTGGGGTTCTAAGCACGTTGCAGCAAGAGACTTTAGATAACAACCATACACAATATAACAGACAAAGAGAACATATGAAGGTGCAATGGGGATGGGACCACTTAAGCGAAGGAGAGGGCCAAGCACAGGGTGGTGAGTGGGGGTGAAAAGAGCTGAGATGAAGGTGAAGGCAGTACTGTTGTGGTATTTGAAAATAAGGATAATGATCTTAACTTTGATGAAGACAGTGAAACAACCCAGTAAAAGTAAAGGCGGGGAGAGGGGGCAAAATTTGTCAAGGTGACAGGGTGAAAGAAGTTAGCTTTCACTTCGAGGCCCACTAAGGCTAAGGGAGAGAGACAAAGCATAAAAACCTTCTCCTTGGGACCTAGGCAAAGAACGATTGGTTATCTAATCCTAATCCATCTTTGTTGTCCTTACTGATGTTTCAATAGCACTTATTTCCAGCTGCATAAAAGCAGAACACTTGTAGTTTGATTCCATTGGCATTTGTCATACAAACCATTTTCCATGTCTCAGGTATGGAATGATGACTAGTTATGGGCTGGGTCCTGTTCCCTTGAAGATGATAACAGCAGGGCTCAGGGCAGAAATGTTCCATTGCATTTCGACAAAACTAAAAACTGCAATTTCCCTGTCCAAGCTGGGGAAAGGAATTATTTTTTTATGGAAGATCATTTCAGTCTACAGCATGGGATGGGCTTATGCATTTTCATTGTGGTTCTGGCTTCTACCTATCTAATGCAAAGCCTCCAGCCACAGAAAGTTGAGCCAGAAGGCATTGCAATGAGCAGCTGGTCATCTCAACCCCAACAGAATTCAGTGCCAGTGCTTGAAGGGACATAATTTGGGAGACTGACTGACTGCAGTGATGCAGCACATCCCTAGGGCATCTTTCAGCAACAGCTCTCTATTATAGTTCAGGCCCCAACAAAGTCTTTGAGGTGGTACATAGTGTACATATCTTTCCTTCTGTGTTGAAGTTAAAGCGACATTTATGTGTATTCTCACTTCTGGTAAGGCAAACTTCATATACCAAATATCGGATGTAATACAGGGGTGGCTTCAAGATACTGGGATTCTAGTTTTACCTCTGCCATAGACTTGGTATGTAGCTTTGGGCAATCTCTGATGCCTTCTTCATTTCTTGTTCATCAGTTTGTCTAACTGTGAAAAAGGAATAACAATGTTTATCTGTGCTTTTCAGAAGTATTTTGCAGTGTCCAGGTAACAAACCCTAAGTGGGTTTTTCCAATCTATCCTTTTTCTGGATGTCTATTCACTTATATACTGAATTTGATTATGAAATGACCAATTTGATTCTGAAAATTATTTAACAAACACTGCCTCTAATACATAAGTTTAAATATACAAGACAAACCTCATGCATGATATTATTTTATGCTTACAGTATCATTTTAATCAGTGCGTATATTTGATGATTGTTTCCAAGTTGGAACACTGGCTTACATATAACTAAACCAATAATCTTGCCAGCCCATTTATTTCTTAATGTTCAGACTTCAAATACCAGGCTTTTGAATCAATAGTTATATCTTGCCTTGAGGGATTTCAATAAAAATAGTTTTCATTTTGTTTGTAAACTTCTGAGGAATTTAAGAATCTTAGGGTTTGCTATGGGAGATATATATTGAGCCACACTAATCTAAATTTATTATTCCTGAATTCTTACCAAATGGCAGCAATAATGAAAAATATACAGCTTATTCTTCAGTGTTCCTTTTTCTCCCCCTGCTCTCCCAGGTTTTTTTTCCTTTTGGAGTGTGTCAGACATGAGGCGTTACCATCTATTGCAGGTTTCAAGCAGCTTTTCGGGAAGAATGGGAAAACAAAAAGACGAGAGAAATTCAGCCATAAAAATTCAGGTCAGGAGTGTGTGCTCAGATTAATTCTGGAAAGATATATATATTTATTAGAAATGCTTTTGAAAGCAAAACAAAAAATAAAACAATATTATATTGTGGCATTAATTAAAAGGAAGACAAGAACAAAAAGGCAACTTCCTCCTACACTCTTCAGGTGTGTTGCTGTGGCAACATTAACGTTTTATTATAAATCCAGAAATAAATGATATCCTGAACAGAAACTTCCCCCAGCATTTCATTCTTGTGAGTAAGTCTCAAGTGCAAATCTACAGTGTCCCATATAAAAACCTTTCAGCAGGGAGAATTCTGAGAGACAGAGGCTAAGTGCAGGCATTCAAGAAGCCCATGGTGGAAGCCCTCTAGCTTTTGAGCTTTACTCTAAGCACCCAAGGTTAATTTGGGAGCAAGCAGATCACATCTGGCTGGTGGGGACCTCATGGCCACCCACCTGGACCTGATATGGCAACAGCTTGTCATGGCATGCACCCTCCTAGCCATGATCCACCAGCCAGTCATCCTGCTCATGCTCACCCACTGTGTCCTGCACCTGCCAAATGTGTCACACATCCAGGCTCTGTGTCTGCATGCGTGTCTGCTCCAGATGCCTGGGTTCTTTGTGTGCGTGTATGTCAGATGCGTGTGTGTGTGTGTGTCCTAGATGCCTGCGTTCCATTTTGTTTGTGCGTGTGTCTGTACCAGATACCTGGGTCCTGTATGTGTGCTTGTGTGTGTGTGTATGTGTACCTCCCCCCCCCCACACACACACAGATACCAGGTTTCCTGGACACACACATGCACAGGTACATGCTCACTCACACAACTCAGGCATCTGGGGCATGAGTGGGTCACTGACTTTCATGTGCCCAATGAGGTTGATACCTATGTCTTGTACAAATCCCTGTTCCCCAGGCTGATGAAGATCAGGCACTATACTCATGGGGCCCCTGATTTCATCATCAGTGATGTCATCACCCCCACTCTGCCCCAGCTCATGAGGCCTTATGGGGGGCAGCTGAACCACCAGAAGGAGTACTTCAATTGTGGACCTGGTTTCTCACTGTAAGCACATGAGACACAGGGATGGGGGAGAGGGTGAGTCCCCCACTGAGGTGTATTGTCCTGGCCCCACACCATGGCAGGCCATCTAGATCTGCAAAGCCCTAGGCAATTTTGTTCTCACCCATGTGTTCTCACTTCTCACTCAAATCCAGTGCTCTTTCCTGCCCAGAGCAGGGGATCAGACTTAATGATCTAATAGGTCCCTTCCAACCCTAGAAATCTATGAAATCTATGTGGACTGGGAGCCCTCCCCAGATGAGTAGGGCCAGACAGTTTTGGGTGTCCCTCCCCTGACACCAGGCCATTGGTTTTGTGGCACAGGCTCCTCTGGCCTCACATCACAGAAAGTGCTGACCACAACCCAGGCTGCCCAGGCACCGTTCTCCTTCCCCATTACCTCCCAACCACTCCCTCGCCATCCCCCCCCAACCCCGATGCACTCTCTGGGATGTAGGGGAATGCAG
The DNA here is from genome assembly GCF_001723895.1 of Crocodylus porosus. Taxonomy (NCBI): domain Eukaryota; kingdom Metazoa; phylum Chordata; order Crocodylia; family Crocodylidae; genus Crocodylus; species Crocodylus porosus. The sequence continues at coordinate 28,330,137 of NW_017728906.1, forward strand.
CATGAAGAAGAAATTTAAAATGGTGTGGTTGTCAAACTTCAACTGTGTTTAATAAAAAAAAATCTGTTCAACATGCTCTGTGTCTCAGCTTGGTCCCTGTTGCCAATTAACACAAAACATCAAACCTTTGCTGTTAGCAGTATCAGGTGTATGTGTGTGGGTGGGAGGGGAAAGCATTGAGAACAGGGTGAGGTGACCAGAACTATTAGGAATTGACTTTAGACATGAAAACAGAGAAACACTCTCTGCTTTTTAATGGGCTATTAAATGCTTAAAAGGTTCTTGGGACTTTGAGTCTGTAAACTGGACTCATGGGTTTGTGGTCCTGCATTCTGTATGGAGCACAGGCAGTGTAAGAGCTTCTCACAATCTACATTTTACGTATGCATTCAGTTTCCTAAGACAAGCCGAAAAGTAGTGATACATATTAGTATGCATAGGTGTGCTGGTGTACATTTTGGGTATATTCAAGCATACTTTTTAGGGAACTTGCCATCGCCAGAAATCAGTGCAGATAAATAAGTTCTTAAGACAGGTTAACTGTGAGTACAAGCAAAATAGCAGCTGACCCATGTGGGTACACTTGCTCAATAGCACACATAACAATATGCAGGAAGAGAAACTCAACCATAAGCATTTTTCTTTGTGTGGATGAATCTATGCTAACTGGAGGGAGGATGCGGGCTGGCCTAGGTACAGTGGCTTCACTGACTCTTGTCAGTGACATCCTGGGGGCAGGGCCAGAGGTGGGGTTGGCCCACAGCCTGAGCAGAAGAGTCAAGCCCTGCAAGGAGGTTAAGCAGGGTGCTGCAAAGCCCCATGGGTTCTTGGTAGAATGCAACCTAACATGGGCCATAATGGGATCTGGTACAGATGATCATTCCAGCACTCTAGCCTATAATGCTAAAGTCTGATACTACACGCTGTCATGTCTGAGTTTTACCTGTTGGTTAGAGTGCTGATGCCAGCAAAGCAAAAGACCATAATAACTTAGTAAGGACGCAGGCCATAAAGACCCCTCAGCACTAGTAGCCTTTATTTCTTTGCTAAAAGAAGCATTGCAGTTGGAGTTTGTTAAAAGTTTGTTCTCCACACTTAAGGAACTTGTTGTCTGCAATGATAAGTATTGCAGGTGCCAATCATAAGGTTGACCTTTTGAACCCGCTGAGGGCAGCCAGATGAATAATGCGTCTGGGTAAAATGAATAGGTATCTAGGTCAAATGAATATGTATCTAGGTCACTGTGTAAGAACGTAATTGGCGGTCAGTAAATATTCACAATTGGCATGAAGTGATTGGTCACTGCTGACTATAAGAGCAGATTCCCACCATTAAGCGGAGAACTCCATGCGCACACCTTAGAGATATCGTCAGCAGATTGGCCACCTGCGGACACCTTCTCCCCGCCAGCTGCTCTTCATTTGGCATATCTCGTTCACCAGTTCGTCTGATTGTTTCGTCAAAGAGCTCTCGAAAGGTTGTTGGTCGATTGAAAGTGCATTTCCTTACATGAGCTGTTGACCAGTTCTGGGACTATTGAGTCGGGCAGCCGCACCTAGCCTCCGGGTTAGAAAGCAAGGGCTCAGCTCAGAAACCCCGTGAACCAACAGATCCCTTTAGACTGTTCTGTTTTATGCACTGTAACTGAATAAGTCAGCTATCCTGCCTACGCTGCGACTATTGGTAGTGTAAGTACAATAAACCTTTCATACAACCAATACGCTTCAAGCCGCCTGACTCCTACTCGCCGTTACTCCCCACCTGTCCGGTCATCTATCTCTTCTGCGCCAAGCCAGTCGTGCTAACCCAGGCTCGCAGGTCAAGGGTACACTGGTTACGAGGTGCAACACACCCATCCAGGGTTATCTTGGAGTGGATCTTCTATTTTTTACAGAGGTCTATGTGCCCTGACTATCTATGTGGTTACAGCTATAGAGTGTTTTCTGTGTAGCATGCAATAAGTGTACCATGCAATAAGTGTAACTTATGTACCTGGATGCTCCGTTAGGACTGGACAACCTAAGCCTGTTAGTCCTTTTGGTCAATAATCCATTGCTGTGTTGTTCAGATTTATACAGCTGAATACCTTTAGAGTATTTTTTTTCCATAATTTATCATGTTTCTTTTTCCATTGCATGTCTCGTAAATGTCAATATAACATTCTTTAATAATATCCTATTTTTGGTCCTTACACTATTTCTGTTTTTAGCTGGCCTTTTCATTAGTTTATTACAATAGTTTTTCACTTTTTCCCTATCTAATCTATTTTAGGGTTGGTGCTTCCCAGATAAATCAAATATATTTAATAAGGTCCCTAATGGAGACAGGGAGTCTTCTGTTTTTATTCCTTCCTAAATTCTGCCTGGAGAGCAAATCCTGCCTGCCAGCACTCCTCTTATATTACTTATTGGAGAATAAGTCTCTCTCAGTGTGCCTTATAACTGGTATTTTGGGGGATCACTCTAAAATAGGTTCCACTACTAAAGCTCTTTATGAGATGATTTTTAAGTCTAATTCCTACATAGAAATCCTGAGGGGATGATTATTATTATTGTTGTTATTATTATTATTATTTCTATTGTCCCAGAGAAATCTAATTATCTTGGTTGGCAATAGACTGAGATGAGTTCAGTGATGTGTCTAGGATACTGACCCTAAGGTGCCCTTGTATTGACAATGGAATTGGACTGGGATGTGGTAGAAGGATGAGTAGATATACTCAGGCAGCTTATTGAGGACAGAGACTGCTGTATTCAGTACAAACTGTAGCTACAGATTGCTGTAACCTATGAACCCAGAACCAATGAATTAGAGTAATACACTCTGGAAGTGACCCCATGAACATTATTTTGAATAGTCTCCTTGCTCAGGTAAGGATGATGCTGACTGGTAAGTTGAAGAGAAGGACACATTTTTAACCACTGATACTACTGGAGCATATAGAAAAATTACTAAATTAAACAGGGCTGTGTCACTTAGAACTACACTGCTAAATGGGGAAAGATATCTTTGATCCAAGTACCAGATTGTGTTTGATTAGTTCCTTGAATTGTTCATCTTTCTGTATTAGTGCAATCTTGTCTGGATTTCCTTTTGACCTCATTGCTGTTCATGTATGGAGGGGAATCATTGCAGTCACTGGGTGCATCTACATGTGAAATTAATTTGACACAATAAATTCTGATCAATATTGAGTCAGAGTTTGAAATCCTGGGTGCTGTGTTTACCCATGTGCCCGTCACTGCAGCTCACTGAGTTGGGTCAAAGCAGGTCTGGCTGACAGGAGGGCTTAGGCGGGTAATCCTGCCAACACAGGGCTTCTCCAACCTGGCTCAGGTGGTCCCCACACTGAAGCACCCTCATACTCCAGCCAGCCCCGTCAGCGTCTACATATGTGTTGTTGTGCACTAAAGAATACCACCATAGGATAGTACTTATGTTTACAAGTACTATCTTATGGTGGAATTAATCAGTTTACTGAAGCCTGTAGGACCACATGTATAGATGCTGAGACTACTGCAGAGCTGATTAGGGAGCTCCACAGTAAATGTGTTTATATAGATGTACCCATTTTGTAGCAATCTTGTGTTGGTCTTGGTTGGAGCTCAGAAAATGAGAGATGAAAATGGAAATCAGAGTCTGGTTCCATCTGTATGCTATGTCTGAAGACCAGTGATTCAACTCCAGTATTTAGCAATAAAATGCAATATATTTTTCTATATTATTTACCCAAGATGATGACAAATACCACTATTACTTCATTCTCAACTTTCTTCATTTAGGAATGTAATCTGTGAGTCAGGAGCCACTGGTAGACGTTATTGCCATCAAGCAATAGGTAATAATATCACTTGGTGGAAACGGTCATATCATGTAGCCTGATTTATATTCAAAGGAGACACTGCCCAGAGGGGAAAGAAGTATCCTAGGGACTTGTCCTCTCACCACTCACTAGCAAGGTGGAGCTGGAGAGCTGCTGGCAGGGGCTTGTCATACCTGTCTTCAGCTGTGATAGGAATAAGAAGTCAGCTGGGCTCCCCCTGGGTGAAAGAACTGCTCTGTCAACCCTTGTGCGGATCTGTGGAAACTTTTTTGGAAGGTGAGGTGCAGGAACAGCAGCACTTAAATTCTCCTGGGAATTTATGAGGTGCTTTCATGCTTGTCCTGCTCCCAGGTTTCTGAACTAATTCCCTTCCCCATCTGTACTTATTTCAGAAAAGTAAAGCATGTCACTTGAGAGTTTGTTTACACTCTGGGTTTCACAAAGAGGTGCTAATCAGTTCTTTAAAAGGCAGTTCTGAAGACTAGTAGAAGAAAGGGAGGAGGGACAGTAAATCATGACATCTTCTGCTACTGCACTCTGGGGCAGCAAATTTGAGCATGAATCACAGAGATTCTACTTGCAGGGAAGGGGAGAAAGAGTAGTCTACCCTGAGATACTGGAGGACCTGGCCAAACACTAGCAACTAATGTGTAGGCCCTTGTTTAAATCATAGACCCAGGTCGAAGTATAGCAGCTGCTTTAATCTTGGAGTTCCCTCTACCCATCTCTAAACTATTGATTGGCAGAAGGGGCCTATCAGCCCTGCTGCTTTCTGCTTGTTCCTGATGGCTGGGACGTGAAAACTGTGGTTTTAAATATGCCGTGGTTTTTGCCTCCCATCTTGTCAGCAGCAAGCAGCAGGAGGGAAAAACCAAGTCATGTTTAAAGCTATGGTTTTGTCTCCTGGCTATCACGAGCAAGGGGCGGACAGCAGAACTGATGGGCCCCCACTGCCAATCAGCAGCAGTGGGGCATGCAGGAGAAACTCCAAAATTAAAGGAGACACCATGTCATGAGCTGGGCCCATTTTTAAATCAGGCCCTGCCTTTATGTGACATATCAGATGTGCAAATTAACCAACTACAGAAATGCTCTACATTTTTTAAGTGACAACTTCAAACTACCCAGACATCTGCTGGGAGGAGCAGTCATCCAGGTCTGATCACTCACATAGGTTCCTAGCCGGGATACAGGACCTCCACCTAACCCCGGAGGTGCATAGTCCCACTAGGGGAAATGCCTTGCTGGACTTGGTCCTTGCCAAAAGCAACAACCTGGTGAGGGGTCTGCAGGTACTCAGCCACCTGGGCGACAGTGATCATTGCCCGCTGGAATTTACTATCCAGTGTAGGGTGGTGAAAGCAAGCAGTAAGGTGAAAGTCCTTGACTTCAGGAAGGCCGATTTCAATGAGCTAAGTAGATTAGTAGGGACTTGGGGCTTCAATGTGATGGGAGTCAAAGATGAGTGGTTGTTTCTCAAGGAGACAATCCTCTGAAGTCAAAGGGAGTCAGTCCCAATGTGCACCAACGGGGGCAGGAGTGCTAAAAAGCCCCCAGGGCTTGGCAAAGGCATCCAGGAATGCCTGAGGGCAAAAAAGGAGGCATACAAACAGTGGAAGCAAGGTGCTATCACCAAGGAGCATTATACCCTCCACTGCTCATGACTGCAGAGAGGCTGTTAGGAAGGCCGAGGCAGAGATGAAGCTAGGGCTAGCGACCAGAATTAGGGATAACAAAAAATCCTTTTTCAAATACTTAGGGAATAAGAAGGAAGCACCAGGTAACGTGGGATCCCTACTCCTGACAGGCTTGGCAATTTGGTGATTTGAAGCAAATGAAAAAGCTTCTTTAATGAATTCTTTGCCTCCATATTTCTGAACAGGGACATTTCCCCCAGTAGAATTATGGATGGACCCAGGGGAAGCACCGCCATGCCTAGGGTCAGGGATGACCTAGTTAGGGAACTTTTGGAGGGGCTGGATGTGTTTAAATCAGCAGGTCCAGATGCTCTTCACCCAAGGCTGCTGAGGGAACTGGTAGGGGTCATAGTGGGACCCTGGCATGGCTTTATGAGTGCTTGTGGGGCTCTGTCCAGGTACTAGAGGATTGGAAATGGGGCAATGTGGTTCCCATTTACAAGAAGGGGAGAAAGGATGCCCTCAAAAATTATAGGCCAGGCAGTATTACCTCAGTCCTTGGGAAGACTTTTGAGAAAATTACCAAAGAACATATCTGCAAGGACCCAGCAGGGGAAGTAATGCTCAGGGGCAACCAACATGGGTTCATTGAGGGCAGATCTTGCCTGACTAACCTGGTTTCCTTTCATGATCAGGTCACAAAGTCCCTGGATGAGGGCGTTGAGGTGGATGTTGTCTTCCTGGACTTTAAGAAGGCCTTTGATACTGTTTGTCACCACATTCTATCAAAAAAACCTAGGTGACTGTGGCATTGTTGCTTACAAAGTCAGATGGGTGGCAAATTGGTTAGATGGTTGCACCCAGAGAGTGTTGGTGGACAAGTCATTTTCAACCTGGAGGAATGTGGGTGGTGGAGTCCCCCAGGGCTCAGGCCTGGGGCCTGTATTGTACAACATCTTTGTCAGTGATCTGGATGTGGTTGTGGAAAGCACGCTGTCCAAATTCACTGACGATACTAAGATGTGGGGTGAGGTGGGCACGCTGGAGGGGAGGGACAGAATCCAGCTAGATTTAGGCAGGTTACAGAGGTGGACAGATGAGAATAGGATGGAATTCAATGCAGATAAGTGCAAGTTACTGCATCTAGGGAGAAGGAACCAGCAACACACCTATAGGCTGGGGAACACCTTTCTTGTCAACACAGTGGCAGACAGGGATCTTGGAGTCATTGTTGATTCCAGGATGAACATGAGCCACCAATGTGAGGAAGCAGTCAGTAAGTCTAACAGCACCTTCTCGTGCATCTACAGATGCATCACAAAGCAGTTTCAGGGAGGTGATCCTTCTGTCATCTACATAGCATTGGCCAGGCTGCAGTTGGAGTACTGCATCCAGTTCTGGGTGCCGTAGTTCAAGAGGGATGTGGCTAGTATTGAGATGGTGCAGAGGAGGGCCACTCACATGGTCAAGGGGCAGCAGGGCAGGCTGTACAAAGAGAGGCTAAAGGGCCTGAATCTATTCAAGCTCCACAAGAGAAGGCTGAGCGGGGACCTGGTGGCCGTTTACAAACTCACAAGGGGAGAACAGCAGGAATTGAGGGAGGCTTTGTTCCCCCAGGCACCACCAGGGCTTACTAGGAATAATGGCCACAAATTGTTAGAGAGAAGGTTCAGGCTGGACATCCGGAGGCATTACTTTACAATTAGGGCTGCCAGGCTCTTTAATGGACTCCCAAGAGAGGTGGTGCTCTCTTCTACCTTGGGGGTCTTCAAGTGGAGGCTGGACAGATATTTGGCTGGGGTGTTATGACCCCAGCACTCATTCCTGCCTGGGGCAGGGGGTCAGAACTGATGATCTGTTTAGGTCTCTTCTGACCCTAAGCACTATGAAACTTCGTGGCTTGTTGGGCAATTTTATGGATCATTGGTTATGTTTACTGTGTGATAATTACTGTGTACATGTAGCATGTCTGAATTTTGGCAGACAAGGTTCTTTGGGTTGATGTGATAACTTTTTTATTAGACCAACTAAATAGTTAGGAACACTGTTCTTTGCAATTTAGTTGATCTGATAAAATATATCACATCTACCCAAAGAACCTTGTCTGCCTGTGTCCTTAGACCAACACAGCTATAACCAACAACTCTACAAGAACTCTAATTTTTTGTGCACTTAACCTGTTAATAGTACAATAGATAGAATTATTACCTTGGCCTCTGACACATTATATGTGAAGAATTGGCCCAAGGTTTGAGTTGACTACATCAGTCAGATAACTTTGCAGGTTCATATTTCTGGAGAAGGCATTTGTGGCGCTCACTAGTAGCTGGGTTTTTTTCAGTGGCTGTCACCAGGTATAAGAACTCTGGATCAAATTTGTAGGTAATGGCTTGAATAAAGCTTTTTAAATAAAGGCTGTTTTGTCCTTGTACAATCAACCATTTATTCTGAAGATATTTGTGTGTACTGAGGTGGGGGCAGCAGTTTTCTCTGAAAGTCTTCGACTTTTCCATTGGACCTCTAAAAAACTTTAATCACTTTTCTATTCTAATAGGGCATCATGACTTTCATTATTTTAGAAGAATGAATACAATTCAAGGAGCCTGTTTTAAAAATGAATCCACTTAAGAAGTACACGGTATATAACAAAGGAGAGTTCTCACACTGTTGTAAAAGTGTAACTAAAATTTTGATGATGTTGGACATATAATTATATGGAAATGAATCATTCAGGATATCATGCAAAAGATGAAGAAGACATTTCTAATTTTTAGAATTCAATGATAGAGACCAAGAGAAGATGGGAGATAGTAAAAATATAGCAATTATAAAAAGCAGAGAAAATGAATTAGGCCTTATCTAACTCTGGCATGTTTGAAAAGGGCAAAATAGGAACTGAGGATAAAATATATTAATGGCTAACATAAAAATGTCTGATCATCTTTGCATGATACTAAAACTTTTTTTCCCTTTAGAATGACAGACGGTGTTTATAATAAAATGCACATTTGCCCTGAAATATTACAGAAGATTTTTGTTTTATTTGTTTTAAAGCCAACATAGAAAGTTTTCAGAATTTTTTTTTCCCTATAATTTTGAGGAAAAATTGCATGCTTTCAAATATCTCTACAGCCATAATGCTCTGTAAATTGAATTGTTAAACTACTACATAGGACTAACATCTGAAAAATACAATAAAAGCCAACTATAATTACATGATTACTGCTGCTCACTGTTGCTGCTGCCGATGGTGTCTGCAGGTGGTTGACGACTGCTGGTCAGTGCTCACCAGCCCCCTCCCCCATCGCTGACAGTGCCGCAGCTGCCTGCAGGAGCTCCTTGCTCACTGCCACCATACTCTCACTGCTGACAGCACCGCTGCTGCCTGTGGGAGCTTGCCATGCCCTCCCCAGCCTCCGGAGACATGCAGCATTCATTTTAATCACTGTATGTGATTCATTTTTGTACTATTTCTAATTCACTTCTTTTTATGGGTCCAGTCCTTTGCTACTTATGAGACTTTTACCTGAGTGAAAAGAGTGGAAGTGGGCCCTAAAACACCATTATGCTCTGTTTAACCAGGTTTCCTTCATCTGATATAAGTATTTAGGGGTCCATTCTCCCCATGCAATGCATGTGTAAGTTCTGCAGACATAACGGGACTTCTTACATTAGTTTCAAGGTTATCATTAAGGATCATGTTAAGTGGTGAAATGAAACCATTAAAGCTGAAACTATGTTAGTGGTGGGCAGAGATGCATGGCACCGACAGGAGTTGCTGGTGGCATTCTGTCAGTAGAGGACAGAGGGAGGCAGAATGAAGGCATTACGGGAACACTCAGCATTGCTGGTTGATCTTGGCATAAGGGACAAGGTATCTAGAGTAGTCCAAGTACAGGCCACTACAAATACAGGAAAAGCAGGGAAGGGCTGTATTAATTCCTAGCCAAATGATGCTATTTTCTGCAGAGTATTTACAGGCCTGCTTGGATTTAGAACTGCACCTTGGGCCCCTTAGAGGAACCCAAGAGGTATGAGCTTCCTGTTCTCTTCGCCTTGCTCTCAACTTCCTTGTGCAAGCAGAATTTTTTCTTGGAACTATGAAGCCAGAGCTATGGGGACTTTACCATCTACTGTCTGAGAACTGGGAGCATTATGCCTTTTAGAACAATAGTTCTTCAGGTCAGTGAAGTGAAAGCTTCACCAATGGCTTCTGCTACAGTTATAGAAAGTGGTCTCCTCCCCAGCACTTTCCCACTAAACATGTTGCGGGGGTCCTTTTCAGGGACCCATCCATGCTCCTGGAATCAGTAGCACTGCTGAGAATTTAGAATCTGTGAAAATCAGGGCACTTTTTTATTTAGATGGCTAAATACATAGTTTAAAAATGTTTGCTTGTCTTTGACTATTCTTAGTTGATGATTATATTATGCAGCTTAAGCTGCCTTATGTTTTACAGCAAAAGTTCTATATGTTATGTCATTTCCCTTTGGCTCCCAAGGCAGATGCTACAATACATGGTGCAATATGGGATCTGTTCCTGTGTAATCAGTTTGCCTTAAAACTATTTTGTTGGAATCAAAGAATTGAATGTGTCATTCTGTCTCTAAACACAATACTGACATTCTTGAAAATGAGTTGCCTGCCATCTCCAGCAAAACAACCACAAAAGAAGTGAAGCTACCTTGCAGAGTTCATGTTACTGTGGGTAAACACAACCATCATATTCAGAAAGGTTTGTAGGGGAGGGTTGTTTTTGTTGTTCTTGCTTGAAATATATTCACAACTTGGGAAACTGTAAGAAATGGTTTTTAGTAATATTCTCAGTATCTCCCGACAGCCAGCTGGGGAAGCCAGGTTGTAAATAGACAACCTGGGAGAAAAGCCTTTCATCCCAGGATCCTGCAGATGTAAAAGTCCAGTCTTGCTTCAAGTCCTCTTGCTAACATTTTTTCCCTGGACATGGCTGTAGTGTATATGCCTGTAAGCTTTTAATAAGTCATTCCTACATGGTCAAGCTGTGTGCTCATGGGCTACCTAGTGGCAGAAGAATAACGATTCAGTTTGGAAAGGTGATGTGAGTACATGACTGTGCCACACCTGTTTGATCTGGGTGAAACCCCAGGACATTCAGGCCCATAATAAATAAGACATCAATTTTACATCCCATCCACAGTGTTATGGCTACTGTATGTGTGATTAGTCATGTTTTATTAAAGGATCTGATTGACAGAATTAAAAAAGCACTGTATATGATTTTTGATGGCTTTAATAAGCAATTAAAGCACATAACAAGCCAGTTTTGGCAAGAATAAAGGATAATATGTAACTGAAAAGAGACTCGTTTGTCTTTTTTTTAAAAAGGAGCAACATGCTGTGACCTTCAATTCACCTGCTTACAAATACTCAAAAGAAGTGAATATCAGTGTGAAAAGCAATTAATGTGTTTCTTGCATCAGAGAGCATATAATGCTAGACCCTAGTGACTTAGAGCTTCTATGCTGACAGCATTGCAACTGAAGTTATTGAAAGGTTTATCTGTGTAAGAAATGGGAGAATAGATATTTTAAAATTAATTCATAATATATCTATTAGTGTTAAGTCACTGATATCAATGACAGCATCAAAGCTGCTTTTGATTGAAATTACTTTATCCAATCAAGGTTACTGGGATTTGAGGATACTTCACACTAAAGTTCAGGCCTTTAATCAAGTTCAGAAAACATGTTTGTATGTATTTTTACTTATTGGGCCTTTGTACATGCAATAAAATTGGCCTTTAAAGTGGCTTAAATGCCCTTATGCACCATTGTAATGGTGCTGTTTGCACGCTCAGCGGTGTATTGTACATTTATGGCATTGCTTTTTGCATGCTCGGCAGTGCATTGCACTTTAAATGACTTTGTTATGTAGTAAGATGAAACACCTCCAAGGTATTTTAGTTTGCTACCTAACAAAGTGCAACAGTGCATGGGGCACTGGAAGCCCATTGTGCTCAGGGCTTGGTGGGTTTCTAGCACCCTGTACACTGTCCCTGCCACATTCTCCCACTGCTAGCACACCCAGCTGCCTTCCTGCCACCTTGCCACTGTGCCCCAGGGGCAAGTCAGCCATTCCCAGGTGGTCCAGGTGGCAGGGACTGTGCAGGGGTGCTGAAGCTTACCAGCCTCTCTGGCAGGGGGGGCAAGCTGTCCCCAGGTTGGATGGGCCCCTGAACTGTGGGGGACCCTGGTGCTTTCCTCAATGGTGGTGGGGCTCCCCAGGTAGCACCCACCCACTGACAGCTGGCCTGGGAGGTCCTGGGGGGCACCACAGCCATAGAGGGAAGCACCAGGCCCTATGCAGCTCAGGGACTGTGAGACCCAGTGGCAGTCCATGCAGGCAGGCTCCACTGAAGGAAAAAAAAAAGTGTGAAGGAGACTGTTTTTTTTTTTCCTTGCCCAGAGATCACCTGCTTGAGCTGTGCAGGGTCTGGTGCTTCCCTCCATGGCTGCAGGGGGGGCAATGCTTCCCTCTGCCGTGGCATCCCTTGGGACCCCCCACCACTGAAGAGGCAGTTAAGGATTGGGCCCCCACCCTTGTGTACATGCCATGGGGGTTTAGTTCAATTTAATTCTCCCTAATTTGAAATGGTGGAAATGGTGGGTTTTTAAAAACCCACCTTTTCAATTTAGGGAGAACTAAATTGAATTAAACCCTTGTGGCATGTACAAGCACCCATTCAGAAGAGTTTGCTCATAAACATGTTCACATTTTTATGCATATGAGAGAAGTTTTCTATTAGCAGTTTCAAACCAAAAAATACAAGTCTGTTACTCTCATCCCAATTGTTTAAATTAAATATATTGTTTTGAATTTTTCATCTCAGTATATCACAATTACTATGGATGGCATACACAAGTTGATGCATATTATTGTATGTAGTTATAAAAGTAGAAGGACTGTTGGGTGGGATTTTATGCAATATTACTTTAGATTTTAAGTACTTTCTCTATGTAGAGAATTCAGCCATCATTTTGCTTTAGTGCTGAGTACAGGTAATATAGCCTTGAGTGAAAACTGGTTAAACTTTGTCCATTTGATTATTTGATATTGAGCCAGGTCAGAGCAGTGGTTATTTAACCTTCCCAAATGTCTGTACTTAGCACTGATCAATCCCAGCCCCCACTTAGTTATCTTGGTTTTGGAGTTCAGGCCTGAAAAATAGGTACTGCTAAGTATAGACATGTAGGGGAGGTTAAATAAGGTTCAAAATGGCCACCCAATTTAAATTTAGCTCACCTTGGTGCTGACCTTACACTTACAGACCTAGTCTCAGTGACTGGCAGTCAGTTGAAACCTGTATCTGTACAGAAGTTACATGCACACAACCCCCACTAAAAATTGCAGCAGTGTAAGATAAAACCTGGATTTATGTTGTATCAGATGTATTCGATATAGGTCAGACTGGTTCATGGAACTTCTGTCCACATTCCCAGCGCATTCCCATGGCTGTTCTTTTCATTCCCGCCTCTCTCTATACTGGTTTATTTTTTGCTCCCATCCCAGCCCCCATGAGCCCATTGCAGCCAGCGCTCTCAGTCCCCATCCTACAAGCCTCTTCAGGTGCAGCCGATTTTATCAGCATTCACTGCTACCCAAGTTGAGCAAGTAAGCCCTGGTGTGGGGAGGAGCAGAGGCATGGGGTTTTAGGTTCACTAGGGGGACCCTACCCCACCTGAGGATCATGCCCCCACACAAGTCATGCCTTCCCCACTGCACCCCACTTGCAGGTTGAGCCTGCTTCCCCTACCCCCATTGCAGGTCATGACTTCCCCCCCATCCCCCTCATGGGTTGCGCCTCCCCTCCCTACCCCTTGGGGTTCATGCCTGTTTCCTCTACCCCACCCATGGGTCACAACCCCTTCTCCCCTCCAGCTTGCTGGACAGTGGACCCCAACTCCTCAGCTAGGCCCCTCATCCTGACTTACCTGATATTGGGCAGCCATTTTGAATTTATTTAAATTCCCCCTAATGCTCCTGAATGTCTGCACTTAGCCCTGGGATTCCTCCAATAAATGGAATTCAGAGGTAGTCACAGACTATGTATATTTAGTAAAACCATGATGTGACTACAATATTACTATGTGTAGTTGGTAACAATACCAGTGAAGATGACATGGCAAAGATATTAATACAGGACAGAGGCCAATCTATGTCCCTGTGGTCCTAGGAGATTTTGCAGTCTGATTGCTAAAATCTATGCTGGTGTTATTGTTACCTGTACTAATTATATTATGCTCACACATGCTACAATGATATTCATGCTGCTAAGTGGATGTAGCTGGGGTGGGGGGCAAGGAAACTGTCTACAGAGTACAGAGGAAAGAGACCCTGATTTGGAGAGAGGGCATAGGCAGAAAGGAGGTTCTGGAGTCCATAGAAGACACTGACCTAACCCCAAGAACAATGAAGTACCTGAGGTAGAGAAATTCATTAAAATGGGGGGTTTTTTTGCATATTTTTTGTGCCTTTTAAAGAAAGAAGGGGATTTATTTGAGGATCTTTTAGAAAGCAAGTGTGTGTGTTTCTGTTGCTACAGTACTTTCCCAAGAGATTAAATGTATCCACAATATTCACAAAGAGAACTTTGAAAATGAGTGTGATTGGGGTCTTGGGCCATTGAGACATAGGGTCTTCTTTCCATGAAAAGGGTAAAGGACAGAGAGCTCATTTTCAGAAAATGTACCAGAAAGCCTAAAAGAAGGACAGTGGTGCATCTTGCTCACATGAGGTGAAACCTTAGGTTCATTGACTCACTGTGATAGGTCCAGAAATGGGAGCCTCATGTGGGTCCCCCTGTAGGAACTGTGACCAGTTTCTAATGCTAGTGGGAGTGAAGCAATGTTGGTAACACATTGTTTACAGAGATTCTCTAGTGTAAGGCTTTCAGAAGAGAACAGCACTGTTTTTTTCTTGCATACCTTTGCACATTGTGGGCAGGCATATCTACACGAGACATTTACTGAGGATCTGTCTAGTTAGCTCCACAGTCAAGTCTCATTGTCTACATGGTGGCCCTATTAGGCTGCAGTAAACAAATTAACTCTGCCATTGGTTAGTACTTGTAAACAATCCTGTGGTGGTGTTATTTAGTGAGCAGTAATTCATATATAGATGCTGAAGGGGCTGGCTGGGGCAAAAGGGTGCTTCAATGTGGGGATTGCCAGCTAGCTCCACATTGGAGCACCCCTGTGCCCCAGCCAGCCTCTATGCAGAACACTGAATTGGGTGGGGAAAAGCCCTGGACTGGCAAGCTGACCCCCTGAACTGCTGCTCTGACTTGGCTCAATGTGTTGCAGTCCCAGGTGCATGTGTAAATGTGGCACTTGGGAACAATAATCTCTGGGATTATATGCACCAGAGTATATTGTTTCATGTGTAGATGCAACCTGGAAGCTTATATTTGTTCTTGGCATTTAGAGATATGTACCAATATGTTAAAGTAACAATGCATTAAAGTTAAAAGAATTGCTGATGAGAATTTCCAGTGCAGAAATTTTGCAAGCTACAATAATGAGGTATTGAAAATACTCTTTAATTATTGAAAGATAAACACGAAGGAGGCCTGGGACTTTGACTGGATTATATATTTGAAGATTTAGCTAAGAATTTAACAAAGTGAAATGCCCTTTCTACATTACCTCAATCCCTTATGCTATATATTTTAAAGATACTAGTAAATCGAAAATATTCAGTAGTTAAGTAAGAGACGTGGGAAAACTGTCTGTCAAGAGACACGCTTTTGCATATCAGAAGTGGTCTGCCTAATGAATAATTGAAAGACCAACTCCATCTAACTGTTAGTTGCTGAATGACCTGCTTCCCTTGGGCAGCTAGTAGAGAAGCTCTAAATTATAAAATCAGATGCTTTGTTATAAGAGAGTTCAGTTCTTCTGTCATCTGATTCATTATTGCCTATGATTATTTCTACTGCCCATTTCAATTAGGGATCTAAGACAGAAAGTACTTTGAGTTTGTGGTTAGAGAAAAAAGGTTTCAGTTTTGCTTCCCCTCAAAGCTTCTATTGATCACAACAGATTTTCAGCTGAAAATTAAGTAAAAACAAGCCCAAACAAACAAAACAGTATGTTATTTTGTACTAAATTTCTAGTACACCATGAGTTTTGTTTTGAAATACAGATACCCCATTGTGGCTAGGGAAAGGTATGCAATGTTCTAGACTGAGAGAGATATTTAATTAGTCTCTCTAATCTTTTCCCTGCTTAATAACTGCATTGTTAATTGCTCACTGCAACCTACAATGTTAGCTGACATTGAATATCCCGTCAATCATTGTGTGAAGAGAGATCTTTTGAGAAGCAGAAAAATAGCCACTTTGTAAGAGTGTAGCAAAACCCCCAGGTTTTCTTTTTTTTTAAAATTTATTTTAAAATGCATTACCTCCCCTTCCCCAACCATTTCTGACTTTTTTCCTCCCCCTCTATTCCCTATAGCCAAGTATAAGTGAGCTCAGATTTAGGATAAGCTTTAACATTTTTATTTTGGTATTAAGTTTTTGGTTTTGGATATCCACCGTTTTATATTGTATAATTATTAGGTTTGTATTGATTTTTACTGTTGTATATTGTATTATTATCATTTTTGTATTGATTTTTATTGTTTCATATGGATAGTGTATGGTTTAGGCCTGTGCTTGTAAGTGAACCAAAGTCATGTCAAGTTTCCATTTTATATGTCAAGCCTCCATCTTGCATCCTCTGCCTGGGCATCCCATGTTGCAACTGTATAAGTCATGTACCCCTCCCATGTAAATTGGTTCCTGGATGAATGAGAATGATTGGGAATGATTGAAATAGAATGGTAGCAGGCCTCTACTGAATGACCTGTAAAGACTGGGCCATCACCTTGCATTGATTCATCCAGGAACCATGGACCTCACCCAGGAACAGAGACAAGAACCCAGAATTTGAAAGACAAAAGACCCTGCAGAACCAGCAACTCTACCATTGTACCCACCATTACAGACAACCGAAACTGCACATCCCTGCCTGGAGCATATATGCTCAGTACACCAGGGGCTGACCATAGCCTGGGGATGCCTCCTGTCACTAGGGTCACACAAGTTGTGCCCATATAAAAAGGGGCAGTGAAGACAGACCTAGTGGGATGCCCTCTCCATCTGGACCAGCACCATGCCACACCACTTATCCACCCAGAGACCCTGATGGCAACCCCTCTCTGGACAAGGACCCCATTCCAGCCTGGGATGGGTAGATATTACCTGCACACTCCCTCCTACAATTTGGACTCTCTCTCTCTACGTCTCTCTCTCCTCCTAGACTTCAGTGGACTTCAGCCCCTATACCAAGCGTCTCTAACCCCTGCTGCCATTGTGTGTAATGTGTGTATTCACTAACTCACACACACACACACAGGTGAGTTCCTAAGTTGGGTATTGTGATGTATGTGTGTGTATGTATGTGCTTGTTGTACTTGGGATACCTGGGGAAAGGTTACAGTAAGAAAGTAGAAGTATAGGGAGTGAAAGTCACTGGGACTGGGATTAGAACTGGTAGACTAGAGGGGCCTGGGCTGAAGAACTGAGGCTTGGGTGTAATTTTAGTTTAATTGCTCTTAATTCATTAAAAGACAATGCCCAAAGCCTGCAGAACAGGGGAGCAATACCACCACAGGGGCTGGGACTGGCGCCAGAACTACAGAGGAGCTGAAAAGGTAGGTGGGGAGAGGAAAAATGGGACTAAGGGAAAGTGTTGGTGTTAAAGAGGGGCTCTGGGTATGGGGAGCCAGAGGATGGCTCTGGGGCAAGTAAAGAAGTTGCAGGGAGCAGCAGTAGGTGCTGGGAGCTAGAGAAAGGCTTCAGCTGCTGGAGAAAACTGCAGGACAGCACACAGATAGATATCATTGTGTGTGTGGTATATGAATTAGTAATCCACATATGTGTATTGGATGTGCAGGTGTTGGTAACTGATTCTGTCTAAATTTGGTGTGTGTAGCATGTATGGGCATAAACTGGTGATAGTTGTGCATGAACCTAGACTGTTTATTTTGAACTTATGTGTATCTGAGTTGCTAGTGTATGTGTGTGTGTGTGTGTGTGTGGCATTGTGTGCATGATATATGAATTAGTGATCTGTGTCTAACTTTTGCGGTGTATAGTGTATGTGCTTGAATTGGTGATAGGTATGCATGTGCCTAGGCTGGTTTGGATGTGTATGTTCCTGAGCTGGTAGTGTGTGTGTATGCACCTAATTGATTTGAGTGTTTGTATGTATGTAATTGTACACCATGCCTTCCTGTCTAAGAGCGCAATATTGAGATCCTGAGCATTGGCCTGACCCCTCAGGGCAACAAGACCTCCTTTAAAAATGCAGTCACACAAATACATGTATTACTCAATTAGCATTTTCAACACATTTTCTAAATTTGAAAGTAACAGCACAAGACAAATGTTTACAGATAGTAAATAAAAAAAATCACATATATGTGTATATATATTTAAAGCCATTAATATATCCCAGAACAGGAGATCTAAAGCAAAACCTTCTTGCTGAACATCATGGGCAATGCTCATTCTCTTTCCCGAATTTACATTAATTCAGATTACTTCCATAATATCCTGAATGAATTTATTTCAGCATGCCAAGGAACGGGGATGATCTTTGGTTACAGATATTTTCCCCTACTTATGCGGGCAAATTCTTGGTATATATTTTAAGTATTCACTAAATGGTTATATGGTTATTTCTTAGTGGCTATATATCATGTGAATCCCTAAAAGAATAATTGACCAACCACCTTAGCTAGTCAGTGATAAGATGCTGGTATAATTACTTTATTATTTATTATACACACATGCATTTTTAGATGGCCTTATAGCAACACTGCCAGAAGCTGGAGATAATATGACAGCTCAGAAAGCAAATCAGATAGTTTATTTTGGAGACATGTTGTCTTTGAACTCAATTGTATAATCTGAGAGAAGGATTCACCACCTTAATCTTATTTTAATGTATTTTTTCATCTCTTTTTCCGACAAGCACCTCATGTTTTAAAAAAAGAGGATTTACTATACTTGAAAGTGGAGTTCTAATAACATTGTGATGTGGAACCCCACTCTTCTTATTTGTTTTCCTTGCATGTTGTGTCAAACATGTATTTCAATATACACATATTTAAAGTATAGTGCTGGTTAGAAAACTGTGCACACACACACATTCAGAATATATGTATATGTGTGCATTTGCATATATGTGTGTACATACAGTTCTTTTTGAATGTCTTTAGACCAGTGATTTTCAGCCAGTGGGTCACCAGATCCTTTGTAGGTTGCCATGAGTTGTGAGGAGATAAGCAAATAAACTAAGCAGATAAACATAAGTTCAGGCTTATCCCTGCCTGAATGATCCCTCATCTTCACCAGCCACCCCCTCTACTAGAGGTAAGTACTATAATATATAAATTAGTTTTTGAAACTGGGTTCATCTTAGTTCACAAAAGTTATGGACTGGTGGCTGAATTCCAATGAGGGGTCAAGTTCAAAGAGGTTGAGGACCACTGCTTGAACTAATAATAATATATAACATTTTAATTCAGTTTGAAAGACCCTATTCAGCTATAGAAAAATGAGCTGGAATGTTTGCCTGTCACAGGACATTAATAGTGCCATTAAGTGTATTTTTATAATAGCATCTCTATCACTAGTAGCATTGATGCATGAGACAGAAAAGACCCATGGTTAACTTTCTGATCTGTAGTTGCATTTGCTGGGGATAAGAGCTTCAGAGGACAAAAGAGACCTGAAGTAAATCAGAATCTTGTAACTGATATGGCAATGAAAAACTATAAAAACAAGATAAATGCGTATATGTTTTTGAAAAAGAGTTGGGGAAATAAATAAAGAGAAACATCAGTTTGGGAATTAATCCAAAGAAGAACTATATGAAGTTTCTATAATGCAAGGCAAAAATGACTCTGAAGTCCATTGCTCATATGTTTCTCATAAAGGGACAGCCAATGATATTGTCTTAAAAGTTCTACATCTATGTTTTATGGGCAATGCCAGATTACAATTCACATGCATGTGAGTATACTTACACTGAAATTTAGATAAATTCTCCTGACAGAGATCAGGTCATAGAATCATAGAAAATTGGGGTTGGAAGAGACCTCAGGAGGTCATCTAGTCCAAACCCCTGCTCAAAGCAAGATTATACCCAACTAAATCATTCCAGCCAAGGCTTTATCTAGCTGGGTCTTAAAAAGATGGAGATTCCATAACCTTCCTGGGTAGCCTGTTCTAGTGCTGTACTACTTTCTGAGTGAGAGACTTTTCCCTAATATTTAACCTCAACTTCCCTTGCTTCATACGTACTTGTAAATCACCTTATAAAATGGGACATTTATTATAATCAGTTTAGGGGGAATTTGCTTCATGTTATAAATCCATCATCCAGAAATACAGAGAAAGATGCCTAAAAATAGTCTCATCCAAGACCTTTTCCTTTAGCTGGTGTAAGAATACTGGTGCTCCAGGGGGGGTTGTGATGCCCCCTGTTGATTATGACGCTCCTGCCATGCTCTGGCTCTAGGTTATTCTTCCTTTTATCCTTCCTGCCATGCCTTGATGTTCTTAGTTAGTTCTTGGAAGCAAGGCTGCCCAAGGGTCCTAGTGTGAGCCTTAATCCATCTTTCTCCAGCAGATCCCTCTCAGACTCCACTAATCCTAATGTAACCCTCATGTTAGGTGATCTCTCTTGGCCCATATGTGTCCATAGGGCATCCATTGTCTTAGGGGCTAATCATGATGTCTGACTTCTACCATAGTGATGCCCATGCCTTACAGGCATTACTGTTCCATCACTCCCTTGTCAGGGCCTCAGCCTTCTCAGCCTTCTCTCCTTTCTTTTACTGGGACCTCTAGCTCAGGTTCACTGAGCCAGACTGGGCTTCTGTGCTCCAGCCTTTGTCTCACATGTTTTGGTTCTAGGCCTCTACCCTCTCTCTGCCCCGCATGGGCTCTTGGCCCCCTGGCCCTCTCTCTGCCTTTCTTGGGCCCTGGTCCTCTGACCCTGTCTGGTTTCTGTCTGTATTAAGCTTCTATGTCTCTCTGTCCCTCTCTCTCTGTCTGCAATCGATACCCCAGCCCCTGGCAGGGCTCAAGACAGTCATGTGGTCCTTGGCCACTCCTGGGATTTTTCATAGATTTCATCGATATTAGGGCTGGAAGGGACCTCAAAAGATCATGAAGTCCAGCCCCCCACCCAAAGGGCAGGAAGTCAGCTGGGGTCATAGGATCCCAGCAAGATAAGTATCCAATTTGCTCTTGAAGGTGTTCAATTGTAGGTGCTTGAACCACCTCCGATGGCAGGCTGTTCCAGACCTTGGGGGTTTGAACAGTAAAGAAATAATTCCTTAAGTCCAGCCTGAAACAGTCTTGCAGTAATTTATAACCAATTTACCTCATCATCCCTTGGGGCACTCTGGTGAACAAATGTTCCCCCAGGTACTGGTGGTCACCCCTGATAAACTTATACGTGGCCATCAGATCACCCCAAGCCTGCGTTTTTCCATTGTAAGGTCATCGTAAGGTCTGTTTTCCTGACCTCTGATCATGCGCGTGGCTCTTCTCTGGACTCTCTCAAGCTTCTCCACATCCTTTTTGAATTGTG
>NW_017728906.1:28351560-28390204 GCF_001723895.1 Crocodylus porosus
AACCTTGCATTTTTCAGTGTTAAACACCATCAGGTTTTCATCCACCCATTTGCTGAGCCTGTCCAGGTCAGCCTAGATCGCCCACCTGTCTTCTGGTGTGAATGCTTTGCTCCAGAGTTTGGTGTTATCGGCAAACTTGGCCAGTCTGCTTCTGACTCCAATGTCCATGTTGTTAATGACGATGTTGAACAATATGGGTCCAAGGACAGAGCCTTGGGGGATCCCACTCACAGGGGACCACGATGATTGACTTCCATCAATTACTACCTTCTGGGTCCAACGACGGAGCCAATTTCCCAGCCAGTGGATCATGGTGGACCCAAGGCCACAATTGGCCAGTTTTTCCAAGCGATGACCATGGGATACCAGTTCGAAGGCTTTTTTTGAAGTCAAGATATATGACATCAATCTCTTCTCCCTTGTCCAGGTGATAGGTCACCTGGTCATAGAAGGAAATGAGATAGGTCAAGCAAGACCTACCTGCAACAAACCCATGATGGCTATCCTTCAGAATGTTGGCATCAGCCAGTCCATTAAGGATGGCCTCTTTAATAAACATTTCCAAGATCTTCCCCAGGATAGAAGTCAGGCTGATGGGCCTATAGTTAGCCGGATACACTTTCCTCCCTTTCTTGAAGATTGGCACCACATTGGCCTTCTTCCAGTCTTTGGGCACTCCACCAGAGTACCAGGAGCTTTCAAAGATCTGTGCCAGAGGCTGGGCTATGATGCTCGGCAGCTTCTTGAGTACCCTGGGATGTAGATTGTCAGGGCCAGCTGACTTGAAGTTATCCAGCTTCTCAAGGTGTTTCTTCATGAGGTCAGCATTAATGGAGGGCCAGGGATCTCCCTCAGTGGACCTCCCTGTCCCATAGGCATCCCATGGGATTGATGGAAGACCAACTCAAAGTACCCATTTAATAGCTTTGCTTTTTCCTGGGCATCAGTTGTCAGCTGTTCCATCTGGTTCAATAGGGGTCCAATGTTGCTCTTGATTTTCCTCTGGCTCCCCACATATCTGAAAAAGGACTTTTATTGTCCTTTGATGCTTGAAGCTAGTTGGAGTTCCATTGTAGCCTTGGCTTTCCTGATTTGCTCCCTGCAGGACTGGACCAGTGCAGAATATTCCTCCTTGGAGGTGAATCCCATCCTCCATCCTTTGTAGGCCTTTCTTTTTAGCCTCAGGAGGTCTGCCAGATCCCTGGAGAGCCAGGGGGGCTGCTGTACCCTCTTGTTGGATCTCCAGCTTCTTCTGATATTCCCAAACCAAGCTGCAGTTAAAACTGAAATGAAACCATAAGACCTCTGGCTATAACAATACTCTCAGCCCACTGGCTGTATACCAACTCTTACTCATCTGGGTTCTAGTCCCCTGCCAACCCTCAGTCCCTCTCCTACTGTTCCCAGGTGTAACAGGTTCTTGGTCAGTCATCCAGCAGCAGGCATCTCACTGCAGAGCTCTGCCCCCTGCAGCTTCCATGGCCTCTCTGACCATCCTGGATCAGTCCTTGGGCTTATATGCCTCTTAGGCTCACCCCTCCCCAGACACCTGCAGGTATTTTCTAATTAGGTTTGCTATCCGGCTTCCAGTACAGCCTGCCAATGCTGGTGTAGCTACTTCCCCAAACAGGACCACAGGTGATGCATAGGCGAGGCATGGGGGGGGCATCTTCCCCCACTCTGAGAGCGCTGGTGCCCCCCTGACAGCAAGCGTTCTGACTCATAGTGGAGCACAGAGAGCACTGATGCCTCTTCTGAAATTGGCTCTGCTGGCAGGATGTTGCTTGGTGACCAGCAGCTGGGGAGCCCCTACTGGTTGTTGGCTGGCTGCTGGGGAACACCCCCCTCCTGTTGCGGCTGGTTGCTGAAGGACCTCCCCCCTCAGTTATGCCCCACTGGTGCCCCCCAAGACTCAGAATATGGCTCTGCCCTTCTGGACTATTGCAGAGTAACCAGCTCTGTAATAGGCATTCCTAGCCTCTGTTTTTTCCCCTGGCTGACCTTTTTCCTTGTAGTTAGCTCAGCCTGCTACTTGTTCCTTCTCAGGTAACAGGAGCCTTTTGGCTCTGTTACAGCTGGCTTTGAACAAACAAGCTCTAAATACTGATTCCTGCTCACTTCAGGCTTCTCCAAGTAATTTAAGCTTGCTGGGGGAAGGAAACATTTGCTCCCATAACATTTTGTGATCTTTTCTAGCTACTTATATGCATACAGTCTGCCCTGACTCCCCTGCTCTGACTTCTTTTATTTGCCACCTCTAAAATATACAGGTTTTGGTTGGTCAAATGCTTGTTGAAAGCCATAGGCCCTACAATTGCAGCTCTAAATTTAGAAGAACTCAAGGAATGTGTGTATCTGCCCAAGGTCCAATATCCTATTATACTGCAATCACCATTGCCAGAGCTGGCCATTTAAGCCTGATAATGCCTAAGATGCAGCACCTCAGTACAGCAAATTTACTGTGCCAGCCAGAGGTACCCTCAGGTATCCACACTCTTCTTCACAGAGAAGAGTTCTGGTACTAGGCGCAGTAATTTTGCAGTGTGAAAACTGCCCAAGAACCTGACTTCCAATTTTGTAGTCATAGAAACATAAGACTATAATGTTTACTCTTGCTCTTTAAAAACGTTACTTTAAAAATTTACTTTCACTTTAAAGAAATATAATTTTAAGTTTCCACCCCCTTTTCTATAAGATAGATGAAAAAGTAAATTGATCACTACAGTAGAAATTTAATCAGTGATTTTTTTTTTCTCTAATAATTACTGATTATTTGCCATCACACCTATAACAGCCTTATGCAAGATTTTTGGCTCCCTTTAGGTATTGCCTTTCAATTTAGTTCTTGGCACTGTGTGTGAAGGACTGTTAAGTGTACAGGAATCACTGACAGTGCCAGAGCTGCTGAAAGCTCTTCCCCACTGAGGTTTGTCTATATTACCACTGTATGGAACCCAGGAGTGCCACTGAGAAGCACATCACACCCACTTGCTCCCATTTCTCATACTCCAAATCCCAGAAATGAGGATATACAGCTTCTTTAAAACAGTACCCGGAGCTCTTCTCAGGCTTTGTTTGGGCATGTTTATTGGCATGTGCTCAGGACTTCTCAAATCTGCTGTACTACCTCATTTCTAGGATTGATTTGTGTGGAATGAAAACAAATGGGCAGAATAAATTTCTCAGCAGTGCTCCTATGCTTAGCACAGAGGTGATGTAGATGTTATTTGTATCAGCTGTGTTGAACTTAGCATGAGAAAAGAATGGATGGCAGTGACCATTCTGGTACTATATCTCTGGTTTTAGTCACATCACTTAACTTTTCTGTTTCTGGGATATAGATTTGTCATCAGTTACTGATGTTTCCATAGGCAGAAGGCACAAGGTTGGTAGCATGGTAATAACTGAGAGGCTAATGTTAGAAGAGGGATATTTTACAAGATAGTGTGAACATTTTGTTCACAGACTATGGAAATTTCCTCTGAGATGTTCTCAGCTATACCTCTCCCCTACCCCCATCTTAAAAAAAGTTAATGTTGACTTCTGATTTGATAGAGCAGGTTGTAAAGATACAGCTAGAGAAAACCTCAGCTGACCTAACGAGAGGTTTTTAAAAATTCATTCAATCCCCATGCTATATCAGATTAAAAAATTATTTTGATTTCAGTAACAGTTTAGGTACCTTAATGCTTTTATCAGTCTGGACCTTTTATCCCCTTAACAGGCATAGGAATGAAACCTCCATTTGATACTTTAACTTCTCTCCCCTTCAAGTCTTTCTTCATATTTTTTTAAGAGAATTTTCCTGACTCCTTCAATTCTTTGTTTTCCTCTTTAACCATTTCTTCCTCCAGAGATATTGTCTGGAGAGGAATCAATGTATTTTAAATTCTATTATGAAAAATATGGATAAATTATTTTGTTTCTTTTATCCTTTTTGTGTAAAACCACTGACATTAAATGGCCACATATGAGGTCTGCATTTCTTTTGGATGTCTCCAAGGACAAATTCCTGGCCACTTTCTCAAATTGAATAGTTTGCCTTGAAGCCACTTTAAGTATCAGCTACAGTACTTGTCAAGGTCAGTGAATCTTTAGAAAAAAATCCAAATTATGTGGCATGCATCATGTCGACCATTTATGAGTTGTGATAGAATTCATGATTCTCAACTACTATAAGTATGAACACTAGAACTTTCTTACCAAGAATGAAAGTAGACATATCATAGACATTACCAGAAATCTTTTTTCTTGATTCCTTATATAATAAAGGGCAAAAGTACAGTACTACCTCAGCACAACCTCACCAAAGTCAGAAGGTTGTAATTGAATGGAATCTGGACCCCAATGTTTGGAATTGACATATAATATTGGTTTACATTAGAAATAATATACTGAATATTCAACAAATAAATATCTGGTGAACATATTTTCTTACAATGATAGACTGTAAAACATGAAAATAGTGATGGCAGAGACACTGTGATACCTAAAGACTATTTCTGTACAACAGGATGTTAGGTATGCCAAAATATCTATGAATGCATTCATATTTTTTCCTGGTGTTTAGTAAGAGTTTTGTGTTCAGTATGCCCTCTTATTTTAAATCATAGGAAATCATTATAATATTGTTTCATAAACATCCATTAATATGACACCTATTCAGTATCACATGTACAGGATTGGTAACAAAAATTATTCACAAATATGCTGATATAAATCCTACATTATGAACCTATCAAATCCATAGCCTCTCTGTACTGCCACAATAGCATAAGGGAACCTTAGTGGCATACTAAAGAGGCAAATGAGTACTCCTTCCAGGTAGGAAAACCTTGACTCATAAAGCACTGGTACAATTGCCTTGATACCATTCTATTCCTCTATATTATTTTATTCCTATTCTTCCTATCTTCCAGTGTAGGGGTCCATAGTGAAGATCAATGTTGGCGTGTGTTACATTCTAGCTATGTCTGGCTGTCATAGAAAAGTTGTAGGTTTTAGCAGCTGGGGAGTGGAAGTTTAGGGTTTTAAATGGGTTTTACTAGGAAATACCAATTCACATAACTCAAAATGTTCAGGGTTCAACACACTGTCATATAATTGTAGCCAAGTTTCAGATGGGACTTAGTCTGGTTTCTTGGTGGCCTCTAGTACAGATTAGACTTCAGGGCCCATGGCACAAGGAGGAAACCCTTACAGATAGATTATCGCAAAACCAGGGATATCACAACTTAATAGGTCTACAGTTCTGGAGCAACCCTGCCATACCAAAACTTTGAAGATCACTGATATGGAGTTAGGAAAACTTTGGACCTCCAGCTTTGAATGAGACATCTCCTGGCTTTGTAGCAGAAAGCCTAGAAACTCTAAGGACTCTTGCTTGAACTTATACTCAGCTGCCACTGAGCTAGAAGCCAAGAAACTGTGGGCTTCCAGGGCTTCTATGGTTCTGCCATAGAGCTTGGAGTTTGGAAATCTTAGGAAGGCCTTAGGTCTAGAACTTGAAAACTAATAACAATTGCTTGGAGAAGTACTTTCGATTTTAGAAACATTGTCACTGTTCCTGAAAATATTTCTTTTTAAATTTCTGGTTTTGTGATTTTTTTTTTGTTTCTTCTTTTATATCCACCCTCCCTCCACCCACAGTAATTGGAATTAAACTAAAAAAATCCTAGAAATCCAAAGTTTCAGCCAGCTCTGTTCAGAGGAGTAGAGAATGTTATCTGGGTGTTCAGAGTAACAGTTAACATTGCCATTAAGTGATAGGTCTTCCATTGTCTGTAGTAGGTTTTGCTTCAGGTTCTTTCTCAGCATAGATTTGCATGTTTAAATATATTCATAGGTCATGCCAAGTCAAAGAGAGAAATCTGGTGAGGTTACCAAAAGAAGAGAGGCAGAAGAAGAGAACTGATCCTATTCACAGTTCACATTTTCAAATGGTGCGGGTAACACTGCCAAGGGTGGGAGATGGCCTGCAGGGAACCTGCATGGTGAGAGGCTGCTGTTTTTATTTTCGGGGTCAAGTCAAGACACCTGTTCAAACCAGTTCTTAAATTCTGATTCAATTCCAGTTCAACTCCCAGTTACAGCAGGGGGCAGTGGAACAGACCCCCAGGGAAGCTGTGAGCTTTCCAGTGCTGGAGATGTTCAGGAAAAAATTGGTCAGCCACCAGTCAAGGATGTGCCTGTGTTCCTGCTGAGACTCAGCCCTGGAGAGTCCTGGCTACAGGGCTGGGCCAGACCTATGCTGCATTGGTGTTAGGATTGAATTTTCCCCTGGTCAAACTGATATAGACTGAGGGAGTGGGGAGTTCCCTTCCTCTTGCAGCAGCTGCTGAGGTGAGCTGGACCTGGGCAAGCCCCAGAGGCAGTTGGTACCTGGCAGCTTTGTAGTCCTGGTCCAGTGTTGCCCCCAAATCCCCACCCCTATGTTCCAAGGCTCCACTAGGGCTTGCCATAATTTTCTTCAGTGGATAGTTTCCCAACTTTTCTGCTTGGAATCAGGCAGTCCTTTCTCTCTCTCCCCGCTGCCCTCAACCCCAATAAAATTGCAGAGCTTGCCTGCTTTTTTTTTTCATGGAAAACATTAGATTTTGTGCTTTCCACGAAAAAAATGCAATAACAAATTGAGTTGGTTTCCACATCCTGGGACTTGTGTTTTAATGCATCTCAAATTTAACTTCAGCCCCAGACATCACATTCAAGTCTAGAAAAGATGCCAAAGAGTGCAAAAGTCATCCCTAAAGACTGTGTTGCTCAGCTTGACAAAGATAAATTTCACACTGACAGTACTGTTTTGCTTTGCACTGCATGCAGCAAGGCTGTAGATCACGTTTGAAGCAGATGATTATAGAACACACAGAAAGTGTTAAGCACAAGCAGAATGAACAGAGATGAAGAGAAGATGCTGAAACAGCAGGGCCATTATCAACAGTAAAGAAACAATGCACTGTGACTGCAGCATTCCAGCATTCTACAGTTGCCAAAAGCCACCGTGACACCATCATTTTGGATTTTGTTTGAATGCGTTTAAAAGCAGACTTTCCTCTGCATAAAATGGATTTACCTGTTGTCAGAGATTTTTGGAGCAAGCACATTAAGGGAGGCGGTAGCATTATTAAGTCAGACCAATTGTATTCCCACCTACCACCTCAGAGGAAAAACAGCACTTTCTTCGTGACTTCCATGGAAACCTCATTATTATGATCACTGATGAAACAACCGGCTTCCAAAATAGACAAGTTTTCAACATTTTATCACGGGTGCTCAAGATATGGACAATGGACATAGACATTCCTGCATCACAGCTGGTAAAGACAGTATGCCTGATTGTGATGGCCAGAATCAGAGGGGTTAATGAGCAAATTATAACAAATAATGTCTGCTTCTTGGAAACATCTGACAATGACATAACAGTTAATATTAGCTAAGGAAAAGCTTGCAAGATTGTAACCTGCAAGATGTACCCTGTCTGTCACAAGTATAACCGCAATGTTAAAATTAACTGTCGGTACCGATCATAAACTAAACTAGGCCCCAAGAAGTGGAACTAGAAAACAGAGCTGCAAACTTTATTTGACTTAATGGTTTTTGCTTAAAGGTCAGTAAAAATGACAAACCTGACCACAAGATATAATTTAACACATTCCAAAGAGGAAGTAACCAAGTGGGTTGAACTCAGGCAGAGTAAATGCTAAACTCAGACCCCAAAGTGATTTGGTGTGGTTTGCTTATTGGTTAAACCCAAGTTTAGGGAGTAACCTATTATGATAATTTCTAACACCTCCTAATCCCATAGGGTAACAGCTGTAGAGTAAGATTGTGAGTGGCTCTGAAGCCAACAGATTAGCGTAGGGCAAAATATAAAAGAACACGCACGTCAGGTGACCAGTAGGAAGGATGGAACAGACCGGTCATTGCTATTCCAAGCCCAGACTCCAGACTCCCAGTGTGAGCAAGGACCAGATCCTGACTAAGGGACCTTCCCCAGTGCTCCCTCCGACAGCATCGATCGGGGACATCTGACTTCGCTGGAACAACTTGGTGTGTACCTGGAACTGAGGGACTATGGATAAGTTGCCAACCAAGTGGGAACTCTTTGTGAATTTGTTTTTCTGTTGTTATTTTCACTGTCAATTTTAAACTCTTACTGTTGTATTATCTGTTTATTAGATTAACCTATTAACTGTTATACGTCTAAACCATATTTTGTTGCTAAAACATTTTTTTGCTGTTATCTTGTTGCTATAAGTAAAATTTACCTTTACTGTTATAAGTGAAACTTGTCTTTGCTTCACTCCCAAGCTTAGTTGGCTCCTTGATCCTGAATGAAACAGCCCAGTGGCTGATACATTTGCAGTGCCCATTTGGCCTGTGACCAAACTGATACACTCACAGTGCCCAGTTGGCCTGTGACACCTGGGAAAAGTTAATTATACCTCCATTTCACAAGTCTTCATTTCTTGTATGGTGGAATTCAGCATCCCAATTGAGTGAACATTAGGATTTGTAACAGACAGTTTGAACTACATGGTGAAGGCTTGGAACAATGTGCTTTGCAATCTGTGGCCAAACTGTGTACATATTTGTTGCTATGCACATATAGTTGGTCTGGCAGGAAATTCTTGGTGAGATACCTTCATGCAAGTGGATCACTTTGTTGTTTTGATGAAATCACTTTTAGTGAAAGCTCCCACTTGTTGTGCAAGGTTCCTGAGTTGCCTGAAAGAACAGTTTCCTGAAAGAATATTTCCACCAAAACCAGTTGTGACCAGGTGGAATATATAGTTCAGTTGTGTAAAGTACCATGCACAGTACTAGCATACCTCTATGGGTCCATGGAGCATGCACAAATGGAACAAGTGAACATTTGTTCTGTGGTAACTAGTCAGCCTGTTACCAGTAGAAGACCTGCACACTAACATTGGAGAAAACTGTGGATGACTGGTGACAATACTGGATATTTTAAAGCCCCCAAAATATCAAATACACAAAGTGTACAATATTGTCCTGGATTTAATTTAATGGGTGGAGCATCTTGCATCATAATCTGACAATATGAAAGGGGCATAGTTGCTTAAAGCACTTGAGGATCCCATTCAGTTGTGGATGACTGTTGAAGATCTTGTTCCCAACCTAGAAAAATATGCAGTGGTTCTTCTCCAACTGACTGTAAATTCAGTTGATGTGGAAAGAAGTTTCAGGAAACTGGGGGTTCTTTTCAGTACTCAGTGCCAATGCCCAAAAGATGAAAATGGCCTCCTATAGATGTGCAAGGAGCCTGCTTCAACATGCTGGAAATAGAGTCTGCTGGTGTACAGAAATCAATGCACTCTGAGTCAAGTGTATCAACATCCCCACATGTCCCTGTACTTAATAAATGGTGGTGGGTTTATTTTAAATAAAACATGTTTGATGAGCTTTAGTTCAAAGCAGCCCCCCACCATTATTTTATTCAGGGATGTGTGGGGATATACATGATGTGTGGGTGCTTTTAATTAGCATGGCTTGCTAATTAAAGTGCCTGGCACTGTGTCCCAGAGCACACGTAAAAATGCCCAGTGTGGCTGGAATGCTGCAACTCTATTTTGACAACCCAAAATAACTCAGAAAGAGATTAAATTTTCTGTGAATTAAAAAAAAAATTAGCTAGCACTAGAGACATGGCCTGGCTTGAGGACTTTCTGTTTATTTAAGAGGAAGAATACCTTACACGTATTAGTCCCTGTATTTTAAAATTCCAGCCAGTGAGTCTCTTTTGCAAAGTCTTTAATCCTGCTCCAAGTAGTCTGTGGATTGGGACTAGGAATTTGGGGATGCAGTGACTGGCAGAGGTCAGCAGCCACCCCACTCCTACAGCCATCAGGTGGGAGCAATGATCAGCACACCCCAGCAGCTCACTGAGTACATCCAGAAGCAGCTTACATTGAAGCAAAGACAGGCAAACTGAGATACAGGGACCCCTCAGGAGCAGCTTACTTTGCAGTGCATCCCAGCAGCACACTGAGGAGCTTACAGACTTCCCTGGTGTGTCCTCCTTATCCAGCCAGTTAGGGTGAGGCAGGTAAAGGGCGGTAGTACCTGGATGGACCTCCCAAGTCCAGATTACCTAGACTTGGCAGAAGTTTCCCAAGGGGTGGGGTATAGTAGGGCACTCTGGGTGCCTGCCACTTTAGGAGCAAGTCAGTCTCCAGGAGCCAGGCTATGGGGGGAGCAGCTGTCAATCAGGCCAGTCACATGACCCTCTGGGGGTGGGGCTAGCAGTTTATAAGCCCCAGCCAGAAGGCAGAACAGACTGTGGCTGTGGCTGGCCAGGCAACATGTGGTGGGATGTGGATAGAACTTGGAGGGGAGCTGGAGGTCTCAGTAGGCCCAGGGAGGAGGGTCCCAGGGCCCCTGGAATGAGTGAATGGGTCCAGGAGGGTTGAGGAGAGTGGAGAGCCCTGGTGGGGCTGGACTATAGAACTTGAGCTTTAGAGAGTTTAAAAGTGCTTAAAAGCTGTACCTTGTGTTTCTTTTCCCCTTGTCCTATAACGTCTGTCTTTTGTTAGTACATCGCTTGTAAGGGAAACATTTTTTCATTCAGGAACACCATTTTAAATCTAGTTGACTCAGGTTTTGGGGTGGGAGGCGAGCTTGAGCTGAAGTTAAACTTATAAATTTATTTGGATTCCCCCCAACTTGAACCTGGGCCTTACTTCTGCCAACAGGTGCAGGAAGCAGAACAGCAGGAGTTGGTACTGCTCAGAGCCACAAAGCAGCAGTTGGGACAGCCACAGCTGAACCCATGTCCTGGTGCAGGGGAGGAGCTGCTGCCAGGAGTGGGTGAGTAGGGGGTAGGCAGGGGCTGTGGGTCAGGAGTAAGGGGCACTGGTAGGGATAGCACAGCTGTGGCTTGGGAGAGAAGAGCACCAGCATATCCAGGTTGCTCAGTGCCACGAAACAGTGTGGGTGACAGCCACAGCTGGACCACATCCTGGTGAGTGAAGGAGGCAGGGGAAGCTCTGATTTGCTATGATAAAAAAACCTAACAACAAATACTAAAATATAGTGTTTGAATATAGTAATATAATATAATTTTATTATAATTATTGAGGCACTGGTAGGCTTCCAAATAGCTTTAAAATTGTAAATATATCAATATTTTTTTGGGGGGGAGGGAGGGAGCTGGGCAGCTGATACCTATACATATAGTAGAGTTTCATTTTAATTGCAGAAAAACATGGATTTTTGTGGGGTTTAATCAGAGAATTTTGGATTTTCTAACAGGGAAAACCAGGATCTCTTCTGATCTCTGTTTCAAACCCTGGCTTTCCCGGAATTCATATTTTCTCTTGCTTCCTTACTCCAAGTTTGTAAGTTTCTACCTAATTAATTTTAGTCCAAACAATTTATTTCCTTTATTACCTAAAAATAGATCATTGATAATTGTATTTCCAGATGTGTGTCATCATACTATAATGACGTATGGTGTTAGTTAATGGTTTTATTCATTAATATGAATGAAAAGAAGAATGACAATCTGACTTGTCATTTTTTAGACATTCTAATTAGCTCAATTATAAGTTGTTAATTTCTTTTAAATAAGAAAGGACAGTAGAACACTGAACAACTTTATGCCAATCAATTGTATTTCCAATCTATCCCACAATGCTGCATGGTGTTTTGGCAGTTCAATTTTGTTCCTCCTTCTTAAAGTTATGTAAAATGTTTTTATTTCTTTGTAATCAGGAAAGCTCTTGGCATTTGT
Organism: Crocodylus porosus; assembly: GCF_001723895.1. Taxonomy (NCBI): domain Eukaryota; kingdom Metazoa; phylum Chordata; order Crocodylia; family Crocodylidae; genus Crocodylus; species Crocodylus porosus. The sequence continues at coordinate 28,363,313 of NW_017728906.1, forward strand.
AAGTGCTTGGAAAAGCACCTGTCTACATTTCCCTTATGTGTTTACCAAGCACTTTAAAATGTAGTCCCTGATTATGGGCAGAAACAACCCAACCACTTCAGAAGGGGAGGAGTAGTTCCTCTTGGGAGCATGCACAATTATTATGCTGTGACGGTTACATCTTTATGCTCCTGTAGTAATGTAAATGAGCTAAATTGGTGTAAACTTAACTCTGAATGAAACAGGGTTACCTTCTCTCATGGAGTGGGGTCCTAGGGATGGCTGTGATCTCCCCTAGCACCCCCTATCGTTCCAAGTTTGCATTAAAGTACCCTCGTTCTTGCCTGCCACATCTTGATCTTAAATGTATAAAAGGGAAGCTGTCTTTCCATTCTCTTGGTCACAGTGCTTCTGCTACCCTGCATCTCGCTCCTATAATGGGGTTCCTGGCACCCCAGCCTTATGGGCTATCCATGGCTCCAACCGCTGCTGTACCATGCCCCAAGCCTCGCTGATGTACCAGACATTGTTTGGTCTGTTTTGTTCTCTGCGCCTCCTCTGGCACTCGGGCTCTCCACAGCCCTTGTCTTTCTCTGTGCCCTCAGGCTCTCTGCAGCCCCTTGTCTCTCACCCTGCACCCCACAGGCACCCTGGCTTGTCTTGCAACTGCACCCCACAGGCACCCTGGCTTTCTGCAGCCTTGTCTCGCAGCCACTCCCCACAGGTGCTCATGAATTGCTGCGCCCTTTGCTCTGGGGCCTCCTCATGCTCAGGTGGGCTCAGGTGGCTGTAGCCATGCCTGGCCCCAACTCTCCTGCTTGGGGTCTCAACCCCCCCTGCAGGGCTCAGGCAGCCTCGGCCTTACGTGGCCTCCAACATTCCACTCCCCTTCTCTGAGGCTGGGGTCAGTGCACCCCAAAACACGGCACCCCCTCTGGCACCGGGGTCCCCACACTACCATGGGTTCCCTATGAGGCCTCTTCCAACCTCTAATAGCCTCAGCCAGTCCTCCAGTTGTAAACAGTAAATAGCTTAGATTTATGTTGCAGAGCTTTCTATCTGGCTATAATAACACTTGCCACTCCAGGGTTTCTCCATCTCACCAGTATCACCTTGGTCAGTTATTCTGGCCCCTTCCTTTTCCTCACTCAACCAGAGCTTCTACCCCCATGGCTGCTGGTAGGAAACCTCTTGCCTGGCCTCAGCCTGGGAGTTATTTAGGGGCCAGGCCCTGCCCCTTCTGGTCAGCTGACTCACAGTGATTGCCCTAGCAACCTGCAGCTGAGCTTCTTCATTATTTTTCTGACTGCCCTGGTAACCAGCAGCTGGGCTCCTCGCTCACTGCTAGGGCTCTCTCCCTAGCTGTTTCCACTCTAAGGAGCAGGGCACCTGTGTGCTCTGCGATGCACCTCCTCTCTTTATAGGAGCAGCGCACCAAGGTGCTTTGCAACACCTTCGTTTTCAAAAGGCTAGAAGACAGTTAAGGAGTGGAGGAAGCTAAGTGTTATATGGTTTAGATCAGAGGTATCAAACTCATCCAGCCCTGTGGGCTAGATTTAGAATGTGGTGTCAGTCCGTGGGCCAGATCTGGAGTGTAGAGCCATGTTATACAACATGGACATGTTATACAACATGCAGCTGCCTGTGGGGCCATGGCAGCATTAATTGCCACAGCTTCCAAAGCCACAGAAGCCGCTACTCTTCCTGCCACCAAATTTTTGGCCCCACAGGCAGCTGTGTAGGCTAAATGACATGGTGCCATTCTCTGAATCTGACTCACACGGCTGTCCATGGGGCTGGAATTATGTTGGCAGGACAAGGGATCAAAGTGTTAACTTGTTCAGATAGTGATGTTTCTCTTAAAAAAAAAAAAAAAAAAAGTTTATGGGCTGCAAAATTGAATGTACTATATTTATAATAAAGGCTTTTAACAAAAGTGTATGGAATCTTGATGTGATGAACAAAGCAGCTTTTTTTTTTTCTGCTGTCTTCCTTTTTTAGTGCTATGCTACAGGTCAGACTGAACACTGACCTGCTTCTGAATTACATGCCCTGCATCAGTTCACATACACACATAAATGTGGCATCTAATTTGCTCTCACTAATTTAGCTCCCTTAATGTACAGAGATATTTATCTAATTTATCTAAAAACCTCAGACTGGATGACTCAGAAAATGACATATTCTGAGGGGCCTTTTATAAATAGAGCCATAGGAATTGATAAGCAATAGAGCCATAGGAATTGATATATTTGATCACAATTATGGACTATCTAGTCTCAGTTACTTATCTACAAAAGAGACCACAGACCAATACTGATGCTATAGTGTACAATTCTAATAATCAAAACCAAAACAAAATAAAACTCCTTAAAATAGACTTGCACTAGGCAGATATGGCATGATTTATTTTCTAACGGAATTATCTCCAAACCCCTAATAATAATGTATGTGTTACTGTTGTCATTATTGCCATTGTTGCTATTGTTATTACTATTAGGCATTGTAACTAGTTCCCAAACAAATTTCTTTGCTACCCTTCACTATTTTGCATATTGCTATCATTCCTCTTACGTTCTCCTCTTTTCTAAAATAAACAACCCTAGTCTCTTTCAGCCTCCCTGTATGAGGGTTTTTTTCAGGCTCCTAATCATTTTTTCACTTATCTCTGAGCCTCCTCTAAATCTGCAATATCCTTCTTGAGATGGGATAAAAGGTACAGTATACCTCATTCCAGATAAGGCAGAAACATTGATTTTTAATAAAAGCATTATATTATTTTCTGGGGTTTTCCCCATCCTATTTTGCAACATGATGCTGCACTTTCTGAGAAGAGCTCTGTAGTGAGATGTTCATGAGGATGTATAGTTACTTATACTTAATGAAAATAATTTCAAACCCATGAAAAGTATGTGTAGATCATGTAATGAACATTTATCAATTTTTTAATAGCTTAGACGGTATTTAAAGGTGCTTCAATCCAAACCTGGGCCAGAGTGATGAATAGTCATTACCATCATCTCACTGCTTGGTCATCTCTATGATATGCCTTAATAGTTTCAGTCCAGTTTTAATGGTCGACACTACAAAAGCTATCATCATAACTGGCAAATTAGTACACTGAAGCAGGCCAAGAACGGAATAGGCCTGGGAGACCTCAACCCTTGGAAGAGATCCATTTGGAACGGTGGTATGATAGCATGCTGGAGCTGCTCTATCCAGCCTGCCCCTCTTTTGATGCTGAATGGAGTGCTGATATTTCCAAGACTGTTGCCTGGCACACTGGGGGAACATTAAAATCATAAACAAAGCAGGAACAGCCAAAATAAACCAGGTTTATTGATTTATAGGTGGAAATAAAGTAGATTTTTGGAGGCTAATTTAGCTCCTGGTTAGGTCTTTTTTTTTTTTTTCTCCTGTTACCCATGCTGTTAAAACCATGCTGACAGTAATGTTGCCAATATAAAAACATAAACTAGATTTGTACTACTACTTACTAAATGCACATGTGATAGGTATTAGCACACTTTCTTCTAATAGTGTGCAACCATGTCTTGGCAGTTTCTTGGTAATGTTATATACAGGCATTTGCTAAGGTACATCTAGAAAATTGCTGCTTTTCAGTAGTTTATTTCAAAAGCCATAGTCGGAAACTTAATTGGAGTACAAAACTCTAAAGCTCTTGGTCCAGAGGTGATACTATTTATTAGACCAACTAGAAAATAGCAAAACAAGTATCTTTATTTGCAAGCTTTCAGGCATACGTGCCCTTCTTCAGGCTGAGAGGAAATTAAAGATGGTAAAAGTTTCCTTAGGTACAAAATAAACTTCTTTTTGCACAGAGAAAGCTGAAGGTGGATGTATGTTCCTCTGGGTCCATCAGATTCCCTTTGTGTGAGTTGCTCTTTGATGTACAGATAAGGCAGTTTCTCTTCCGTGGTGGTGTCAGATGGCAGAAAGGCAGGGAGGTGTAGAAATCTTTCTTTCTCATTTAGCAATGAAGTTTTATATTTCCAAACTATGGTCAGAAGCTTGTAATCCATCTTTTTGCCCTCAGTCTTTACCTAGGTATAGGATCTCCTCAATATTTCAGTGCCTATGAGCAACTGATGATGTTTCATAACATTCTGTTTTCATCACATAAACATTTACCATGTGTCCTTCATGTCATCGCCAAAATGTGTGCAGTGGCACTGACAGCAGAAAATTTAAAGGCAGCCAGTTTTAGGACATCAGCAGTGGCAGTATCCGGTTTGTCAACATGAGCAGCAAGTATTGTGGATGTCTCCCTATTGTGTACTGTGAACAAAAACGTCTGTCACTATCAACCACTTCTCTGGAGAAGATGAAGGAAGCTTGTAGTCTGTGTTGACTTATACTGTTAGTAACTTTTAATGATGAGTTTAAAAGAAATTCCCTCTGCCCAGGCTGCATTTGAAATTGATGTTTAGCCTTATAATTGTCCCAAATCTCACCCAGGCTTTGCCATTAAATTATGCACTTATGGATTTCTTATAAATGAATATAGAACCAGAATGAATAATGCAAAATACTATATGTGATTTTTTTTTTCAATTTGGATTTCTAAATCCACTCACTTCAACTACTTTGTGCACTTTTTATATTAACTTCCTTCAAAAAAATATTTATTAATGATGTTCATGTAAAACAAATTTCAAAGTTGTGCACCAGTTTCTAGTCCACCTCTCAGGCATGTAATTGGACTTAACCAACCAAGTGGGATTCTATTCCACCCTGAAAAAGGGGTCCTCTGCATTCTCCCTGCTTTTTTTTGTGACCCAGTCTTAAAGGTAAGATAACAATGTGCTACAAAAGTAGATGCATGAATGGGTTTTCATGGCTTGGACAGGGTGGAATAAAATCACACCTATGTACCTAAGTTCACTCTGGGTAGAAACAGACATCGCCAAATGGTATGTATTAGCTGTGCCAGGATGTATCTCAGCACAACTGATTCATGTCACTGGGTGAAGTATTTCGCTTGTTGTCCTGCTTGTTCATGCTGTGGGAGATGTATTCTCCTGGGGTTTCAGGGGCCCAGTCCTATGCACCCCAGGAATTCTCAAGCAGCATTAGGCCCTTCAAGCAGGGGAGTGCCTTGCCAGCTAGTCTTTCTTATCAACACATGCCCCACAGGGGCATGCCTTGGTAATCGTGGAAAATTGGGGTTTCCTCGCTTACCAAGATGTACCCTGGAGACCTTGGGGTGCATCTTGGTCAGCGCAGAAAGTGAGGTGTGCATTTCCAAGCCTTGATCCTGCCAAGGAATTGATAGGGTGTGCAGGATCAGGCCCCTTGAGCACCTGCCTAGGGAAGTTGGAGAGTGCAGGCACCTATAAGCTGCTTTCATTTTCATGACTTAAAAGTAAACGGTGGCATGAATTGATATTGTTGTTGTCGTGACCACTTTTTGTGACATGACACATCTGCTTGCTTTACTTTTGTGGTCTCATAATTTTTTTTTGTGCTAAAATCTGTTTCCATCATTAGATACCTAATGGGTAGAATACAGTCTGATCCTGTTTCACAGAAATCATATTTAAAAACAGCATACATTCAAAACAAGAATATTTGCATTCTCATCTAGTAAGGCAACAGAATCATTCCTATTTGACTTGTCCATCCAAGGAAGATAGTATGAATTTTGAATCCTTATGATTAATCAAGAGAGGAAGACTCTAACCCTACCCCACTTCCACATCAAGTAATAATAAAAGAAATTTAGATTTGATATTGCTTATTCTTCCAGAAAAGGTGGAGGCTTAATTAGCCAAATAAATTATTAACTGTGAATTATTCATATAGTAATAATGAATACAATACAAACAACGTACCAAGATAACTACATGGAGATCTCATGGAAAATACAGATAACTGTTTCTGTGTATAAATGAGATACTCTTGAGTAGCCCCATATAATTAGACCCAAGTGCTCTTCTGTTTTGCATTCATTGTTAAAACTGTTGTGTTTCTTGAAGAGTAGTTATACTATAATAATTAAGGTAGAAAGTAAGGAAGGGTGTTACTTCAGAGTCTTTAAGGGGTCACTTTCCCCTACCTTCTGCTTGTCTTCATACTAACATGGCTAACCTCCTGTATGATAATTAAATGTTTTATTTGTTACAAGATAGTCTGTGACCTGACCTATGTAATACAGGACATTTATACTGGTCATTTTACATAGATCTTAGGCTTCAAAGTAGAGAGATTTTGCTTAATAAATGTGAAGTTTAGAAATCTACTGGTGAATAGAATTTCGCTAGGAGCAAAATATTAAATATTCTTGGACATACTTTCCCTGAAGTGACCTTCCTAGCTTCATATAGATGCAGGTACTTGCGTCATTTTCATGGCAAGTAAAGGAGAGAAGTAGAGAACTTATTCAGAGTTTATGTTCTGATAGAAACAGAACTAATTTTCTGATATTATAGACAGAATGTTAAGTGAAAAGTCCATGCCAAACTTGTGTAGCACATACAGCTAATGTGGTTTCTTTGCCAATACCACACAAGGTAGTGTTGTAGCTAGTATTATACTTTTTGACACCCTAGCTACCATAAATACTCAAATATAAAATGATTCTAATTATAAGATGGCCATCAATAATTACATTATATATATTCCAGTGGTCCATATAGAAATTGTGTTTAGTGAGGTTTTCTTATATCCACATTTAAGATGAAGGACTTTTCCTCTAGGCTTACTGGGGAAGAAAACATCATCTTGTATTTAAGTAAATACAGTATTAAGCTATCCTTTGCATAAATCCGTACAAGGTTGTTTACTAGAGATGGAAATGAGAAGAGGAAGTCTGTATTATTAACCATCATTTGAAGTGCTGTGGAAATTTCGGATCATGTTGCAGCTCAGTGAGGGACATGCCAATGAGGTTGTCATAATTTATACAGCCCTGAGGAGCTATCCAAATGTTATGCTAGGGACATTTGTTGGACTTAGAAGTAAGATCAGGGTGTAGGAACAGAATAGAATGTCAAATAAGGTCTCTATCCCCATTGCCCATCACCATTTTCTGATAGCTTGCATCTACTTGTTGCGATCCTAACTGCACAGGGCGGCAGCAGAAAGAGAACATACTTTGTTTTACGTTATCTTACACGAAGACTTTGGGGGCTGAATTGGGTAGAAAATAGGCCTATGAAAAGCAGCAAGTATTTGCTTTGGATTCAGATTAGGCCAATTTGGTGACTCAAATCATTGTCCCTATTTGATTTGGCTGATTTTCAGATCTGAAGATTCAGCACCAATTCGGAGATTTGGCCATAGACCAAACAAGCAGCAGTCCTCACCATGCTGAACACAGCTGCCTCTAGCTGGTAAGTCTGTTGTGGTGGGTGGAGGGAGGAGGGAAGGGTCATGGTGGGGGCAGATCAATGCCCCCACAGTGAGGGAGGGATTGGGGCTGGGACCAGCTGCCCAGCTGGGGCTGAGGGGTGCAGGACTCAGGTAGGTGGGGTCCTGGCACTGCATGCTGCTGGTCTGGGAGGGCATGGGATTGGGCACATGCCCCCAGATTTGTGTGGGGTGGACTAGGCCAGGCTGTGCTCTGGATAAGTGGCAGAAGGTGCTGGGAGTCGGCACTATGCCCTCCTGTTGCTTGCCCAGCCTCCCTGCGCCTCCTGGACAAGCAGCAGCTTCACCCTGGCAGGGCAAACAGTGGCAGGGTGTATGCACCTGGATCAGGGAGGGGCCAGTGGCAGAGGTTATGGGATATTTTAGAGTGGCTGCAGTCCCCCCCATAGCCCCTACTCCATTGCACTTGGTGGGGCAGGTGGAGCCAGTGCTGTGCTCCAGGTTGTGGCTGGGGCCAGCCACTCAGAGCACAGCCCTGGTCCCAACCCCCTGTGGAGCATAGCCTGGTGGTGGGTGGCTGGGTCTAGCTTCCTGGAGAGTAGCCTGGCCCAGCCTGCCCCATGCAGATCCGGGGGCACACGTCCACTCCCATACCCTCCTGGTCCAGCAACGCACAGTGGCGTGCAGTCATGGGAGCCTCCTTCCCCAAGTTGCATGCCCCCAGCCCCAGCTGGGCACCTTGTCCAAGCCCCAATCCCTCCCTCACTATGGAGGCATTGATCTACCCACCTCATGCCCCTTCCCTCCCCCCTCTCCCCGCCACAACAGACTTATCAGCTAGAGGCAGCTTTGTCCAGCATGGTGAGGACTGCTGCCTGTTTAGTCTATGGCCAAATCTTCTAATTGATGCCAAATCTTTTCTAAATTGATTCAGAGGCTTCCGATTTGATTGGTCTCCCAATTCAATTCAGATTCAGCTGCTGAATTGGGCTGAACCTCCTCCAAATTGAATTGGCTACTGAAGCTTTGCACAGCCCTAGTAGAGACTGTAGTTCTTACATCAATGGCCCCTGACCTAGACAAGTGGCCCAAATCTTAAAATCACAAGTGGGTTGAGGACCACATAGAAAAGCATTATAGTTCCATACTTTGGTATATCCTAATAGTAAGCATTTTAAGAAATATTGGAAAGGAAAATATACATTTTTACTAATTAGGCATATTAATACAAAGAAAAATGTTCAGTATGTTGTAGTATTACTTTAAATGTTTTCAAAATAATGACACTGTAGAATCATCACTAAAACAATAAGACTAACCATAGTATAACACAAGATAAATTAAATAATTCTTTCACGTGAAAAATGGAGATGGCCCACCTGGTAACCCTGTACCTTACTATAGCTACTTGAACTTACCATTCTCAGTGCCCTACTAATGTCTACTGAAGGAAAGAAAGTGGTGGTAATGTTCAGCTTTTGGGCTTAAGAATGCATGGAAGTTCAGATTTCACTGACATGTCGATATGGGTAATTGCCACTGTTGTAACTTTCTTTCTTATGTCACTGAATTCCATGGCAGGAGTGGTCACCTGCACTGAGATGCCAGGTATAGGCCATCCATACCAGTTTCTCAGGCCACATCTGGCTCTGGGGCTAAAGGAAGAGCATTAGTATCTTAGATCATCAAATAACCTTCCATTATTAGCCTAGCTACTCTTCAAACGGCCAGCTGTCTTCCCATCCCCTCTCCCATACAGATCCCTGTGGAAGGCCCTCTATTTGATACAACATTTCCATTACCTGTATGGGGCTTTTGTGGCATGGCAAGGTAAAATTAATTGTAGCAGTGTGCCCCACTAATGCTGAAAGTATTATCAGGACTGGCTTTTAAATAAGCAATAATATTTAATTGAAATTTTATTATGGTATTTTACTACATGTGGACTTTTAACTGTCATTTAACAAAACAGAATTAATTGATATTTTACTGCAGGACCATAACTTCTGTATTAAATCTATATGAGTTACTTAAGTGAGGACAAGTACTACTTCATTGATTTGCTGGATTCAGATAATGCTGGCTCATGTACCATGTCTCATTTTGTGCATTACTTAGCCATGCTCCTTTCCAGGTACTGTCAAGTCTTGTCTTTACACTTAAATGCATTTTGTTTTCTTGTTTTCCACCACTGTGTGCTTTTGATTGCTCATTGTGCCTGGAAACTCTGTCTCCTGCTTTTTAGAGGGGATTTATCCAGAGAAAGGTAGACAGGTTTTCAATTCTCAAATAGTATTCCTGTCTTTTGGTAGCTAGCAGCTTTAACACTTATCAATGAAACCAAAGAAACCCCATTGGTGCATTTTAGAGAAAAAACACAATCTGCATGTTCTATGGTCTCCCTTGGGCACATTCCTTTTTTAATGCTTCTACCCACTTTCTAGCCTGTACTGGCCCGTTTCTGCTTAATAGCAGAAATAGAAGTGAAATTGTTTTTTCTTGGACCTATCACATTCTGGGCTTCTGGCAAACTTCCTCTGAAGACCACAAATGGGTCTTCAGGGTTGGCTGCATTTCAAAATCCATGCAGATCTAAATCCATGAATGAATATGGTCTGCAGTATATTGATAGCCTTCAAATTCAGCTAAGAGTTTTGTGTAATAGAGCTCTGCATATTTTTTTCCCTTCTGACTCACTGACTTGAGGGTTAAAAAATTGATTTGAGATTAAGACCCTGCCCCTTACTAGGATAGTGGGATAAAATTTAGCAAACAGCTGACACTTCAAAACTATGTGGGAACACATTGTTCATTAATTGAGATAGCTTTGCAAACTAGTCAGGGGACCACTGTGTAATGTATCACTGGATGAAACTGAAAAAACAATGGGAAAATTCTGTGACAAATCAACTTATGTTTTCTCTGCTTTGACTATTGATTGATGTCTCTCATTTACAGTTGTCCTACTCTTTGGGTTAAACAGAACCAGTGTGAAATTGTATTACATTCATTGATTCTGCTTTCTGAAAGAGATGGAAATTGGAGATGCACTGCTTCAATTTAATATTGTTTTAAAAGTAAATTAATTTAACTGCCACATATCTGGTTCCTCACTCTTCCATCAATAGTGTAACAGCACCCTGCAAAGGATCTTACCCTCCATTGAAATATACATATAATGTTGTAACTCACTCAGTGTATTGGGTACTACAGGTAGCTTCCTGACATATGATCTATAAGTGTCAGATAACAGTTTGGGGAAAAATGACATATACACACACATGTATTTTATATATAAAATGTATGGGTATAATTATATAAATGAGAGTGAGGAAAAAAGAATGAGACAGAGAGAAAGCACTGAAACAGATGAGTATATTAATATAGATAAAACTTGGATACTTGTCTTTAGAAAGGGCTGATCCAGACCATGATAAAATATGCCATTCTACATTAATATCAACGAGACTTTGATTTTAATATTTCAAAAGCAGGTCTGCTTCCAGTCCCAGTGGGAGCAATGGGTTTTACCCGTGGTGCAGGAGTCCTCTGTAGAAGACTAAGATTGGCACTGTAAGTTGTAGTAAGATATTGCAGCCTTGAAACACTGATGTTTTGCTTTATATTGCAAGAATCCCAAATTGCATTGATTTTCTTGGGGAAAAAAGAAGAAGCTTTAGATAGTTTCACTTCCTCTTTCTGTCTTATCCATCTAATAGTGTGTATGTGAGAACTCTCCGTAAACGGATTTATTTATTATCCACCAGGGAAGAAGGGTTTCTCCACTTGACTCAGAATGCAGAATTGGAGCTTAAGCTATTAATCCTAAAATAAATCAAAATTGAACATTTTTCTTCAGGGACAAGTTTGTTGAACAGACTATATATCTAAATTAAAATTGTGATTTTTTTTTTGTGTGACTATTTTATGGATTTGCCTTTCTATAAGCGTATACAAGAGTTACATTTCACCAATAGGATTGTAGCTTCTCTGGTTGAAATGCTACATGTACAAGTATTCATTTGGATTAAAAGTAGTTTGCTCAGTGGAAATCTCTACCATATCACACAAGGTAAAATTTGCCTCTGGCAGTTCAACAAATGCTTGTACACTTCTCTATTGATAGAAGTCATTGTGTTACCCTCCAGCCTCCCAGCATGGATTGCTTCCACCCTTCCTGGCAGAGACTCTGTGAGTCAGGCTTCACTCCATACTCAGCTGGAGCAGTGAACAAAGCCTGTCAGCTTCAGGACTGGGAAAAGCCAGGCCCTCTCCACAGCCCATCACTGTGCTCCAGGGAGACATGGGGTCCCTGGCACCTGTATTTCCTGAATAGGACTCAGACCTCCAGAGCCAGACTGAGACCCCAAAACCTAGTCCCAAAGGCCCAGACTCAGACCAAACCCCAGGATCTCCAAGATTCAGATAGAACCAGAAACCCAGGGCCCCAAGACAGACCCAGGACTCTGAGAGTCAGACCCAGCATGGAAACATGAGAATCAAAGAACCATACCCACATCTTTTTAGGACTGCCTCTACCATGGCCCTCACAGTAGCCCAAGGAAAACAATGGTTGCACAAACCCTGCAGATGGAGGAACTGAGGAAGGAGAAACTTAGTGCCCCACCCAAAACTGGTGTCCAGTCAGCTTAGGGCATTCAGGCCCCTGAGCCTCTCATACTATACTCCCCCCTTTCGTACAGCTGCCCTTCATGTCCCAGTCTCCCAAAATATAATCTGCCAGTTTCCCTTACCACAAATCTCTGCCAGTTGGTGTAATCCGGGTGCTGATGCCTGCAGAAGGGTATGCTGTGCCTTGACTCTTCATGCTTTACATGCTGTTTACAATGCTTCCTTTGCACATTGTTTGTCTTCTACTCAAGCCTCACAGAAGACTTTTTCTCTGGTCTTCCAGATGTTGTGGAAGATACAGGTAGAGACAATGAAGTACAGAAAGTACTCCTTGGCCACGTGGAGGTATATGCCTAGAGTCCTCTAGTGCTCCTTGAGGAAGCCAAAAATGCACTTGACATTCATGTGCAACTTTCTGAGGCAGCAACTGATGTGCTCCTTGCTGTGGTCCTAGTGCTGCATATAAGGCTTTGTGAGCCAAGGAAGGAAACAGTAGACCAGATCCCCAGAAAGGAGGGCAGGGATGAGGACTCTATTGACCTCAATGTTGGAGGACCTGGGGGGTGTACTGTGCACCAAACAGGGGAAGGTGGAGTTGTGCAAGACCTCGGCATCATAGACATTGCTGGCCAACCAGCAAAGATATGAGTAAAATGGCCGCTGTGGTTGAGAATGCTGTGGTTGATAATGCTATGGCATGATGGAGAAGAAGCCCTTCCAGTTTAGGAAATCTACAGTATTTTAGGCAGGTGGAGGATGGGATGTTGACAGCCCCCACACAGGTGGGAAAGACCAGCTGTCAGAAGCTAGGGATGATGATGATATTGTGTGAGTTGCTGAGCAGGATGATGCAGGTCACTAGCACATTCTGGAAGATGAGGCACACCTCCTGCACCATTGCTCTAGCTGTGGCCTTGTTCACACCAAAGTAGTTGGGGATGGAGTGGAGGCTTTTAGGGATGGTGAGCTTCCAGAGGATGATAGGAAGGAACTTTTTTGGAAGGAACTTCTTTGGAAGGGGGTGGAGGGGCTTATGCAATGTTCTTCTGCTTAGTCTTGGGGGACAGCTGAGTGACAATGTTAGGAGCCCAGGATAATCAAGTTCCACAAGCTGCAGCTCCCAGGCCTTCATCAGTGAGGTCAACCGGCAGCTTCAGAGCTGGTGTTACCAAGTGGGCCTTGGGTTCTTGGACCATGACCCACATTCCTACACAGAGAACATGCTTTGGTGGGATGGGCTTCATCTCTCACCAAAAGGTAAGCGTGTTTTTTTCCTTCAGGCTGGCTGATCTCCTATGGTAAGCTTTAAACTAATTTTGCTGGGGGACGGGGATGCAGAGGAAATTGAGGATGCTTCGCCTTTGAGTCAGGTGATGCACACGGGTAGTACCCAGGTAAGTGACAGGGGTGAGAAAAGGGAGAAGCACAGTGTCAGGACCAAATCAGACCCAACCCAAAGAGGCTTCTGGGAGGAGGCCAAGCTGATACCCTGAAGGGGGGGTCAGCTTTGTGGAACCTGGAGGCCACGGGGTAATGACCTAATGCATCTGCTGATCTGGTGAAATAAGAAAAGGGAACTGCTTTGAGCAACTAACAGCTCTGGAAAATAATGGCCTTGGAAAGGGGGACTGCAGCAAGTCCTGAGGTGACCCAGCTTTGTGGCATACGATGAGGCTTGCTTTAGTCCATAAAAGGTGATAAGGCTAGAAGGCTTCAAGACAAAAAAACCAACAAAAGGGGCTGAGTGGTGCTGGGCTCCAGCTGACTGCTGGAGCTGCCCTAGTTTCCAGACAGTGTGTGGTGGCCTGCCACACCCACCTGATGTGACAGCTGGTACATGAGTGCCAAGTGCGGGGATGATCGTGGGTGCCCCCCACTCCACTGTGCTGCATGGGGTGGGGTCTTCCACAAGCCCCTAGAGGCCCTGATCACTGCTGCTGCAGCCAGTGAATATGGGGCTTTTTAATTATTTTTTTAAAGTGCCAGGAGACTGGGCCAGGAGAGGGATGGGGCCAGGCAAGGCAGCCATGGGGACTTCTCCGGTAGCTCCCTCCTCCCAGGGAGAGGCAGGCACAGTCAGAGGAGCCACAGCAGAACCTGCAGCTGCCCAGCTGTGTCAGCCTCTCCCTGGCTGATCCAAATCTCCGAATCAGCCCCAAATTTCCGATTCTGTTTCAGCTCAATTGAGCGAGGACAGTAATTTGAATCACTGAATCAAATCACTGTCCTCTGAATCAGCCAAATGTTAATCCAAATTGAATACTTCCCTATTTGGATAGCTCTACTAAGGAGCCTGCAAAAAAGTCTGAGATGCATGCACAGGGGTCCCCTGGCTCCACATCATCACCAGTGCAGGCGGTTTGTGTGGTTCCTGCCAAATGCTTGTACAGTGCTCTGCTGGTTGTAGTTCCAACCACTAAAACTAAATTGCTCAACTATACCTGATTGATTTGAATTCTTGCATGCACCCTGTATCATCCTAACTTTTGGTCAGTCTCTGGCCCTTAAGATTATTAAGAAGGAGTAACTTTTTCATTGCTTTGGTGTTCTTCAGTGCTTATTTATTAATATTATAAACAAATTTCACTAGAGAGTCAGGGCTAGGTCCACTGGGAGATTTTTTGATTTGCAGCATCCCTGGATCTTTCTCATGCATCCAAGTTATTCCCCTGTGTCAAAACGTCATTTAAGCTGAGGGTTAATGGTGGGAGTGGATGTGACCCATTGCACTTATGACCCATGTGACCCATTCCATATTTGTTTATTTTAATATTTGAAAATGTTCATCCTTAATAATTATTAATTAGTTTGGAATATTAAGAGCTATTGGGAGATTTGCACTAAGATTTTTCTAAGAGTTAGCAGTGGACAGTGACACCAAGGAAAGGGTTTTTGCTACTGTGGACAGTGACACCAAAGACAGGGACATGCTACTGTGGAAAGAAGCAGGTATTGTCTTGACTGTGAATCAGTGCCATGAAATGATCTGTTCATAAATTCAAGATAATCTCATTTTCTCATAATATTTTTTTAGGTCAAAATGCCTTTTATCTATCCAATTGTGCCAGCACTTTTAGTCCCTCAGCTGTGCTGGAGCAGTTGATCAACAGTCATATAGAATGTAAAATCTTACCTCTTATTCACTAGAAAGGTTTCCTAATTTTCTAGGTAATTAATACATATTTTATAATGGAGCCAAGTTTAATTTTTTTCTCTGGTCCTTGTAAAGAAAAGCATTTACACATGGAATTACAATGAGTTTTAGACATGTACCGATAAACCTCCTGCAGCAAATATAAAATCAAGGCTGGGATTTGTCATAACTCACATCATTGGTCCTATTATGGGCTGTGTTCTCTCTATCCTATTTACAATTTCCTCAATTCAGCTTTCTTTTTTTAACCATTCACACTGCTACTTATGCTGCAAAAAAACTCTGGGGTGCTCTTTGTATGATATTACAAAACATGGTTCACTGTCAGATTTGCTACTGAGCATATGGATGACAGAAAAGAATTGGATATGAAACGCAGGTGATCCTCTAGGTCTCTGAAGTGATACTGATTATTTCTGTTCTGCTCTCTTGCTTGCTAAATTTCACTGTCTTTCCACAAAAGCATTAGATGTCTTGGCTCTTTGATAGCTGGAATTAATGTTTTTCATTCAGTTAACTCCAAACTTTTTCTTTTGAGGCACTGAATTAATTACTTTAAGCACAGTTTAAACACAGCATATATATGAAATGCAGGGTGGGTGGTCAGTTTAAACAGTGAAAGCACTAGAACCCAGTGGAGTTTCACTTATTGTTTCTCATTTCCTCAGGAAAAATGAGGTTAACGGTGACTCTACATGTACTTGGTGAAACAATTTACGGTACATACTAGATTTCTGAAGTTGCTGCTGGTATGTCCTGTGCCACCAGTGAAAGATGAGACACCCTGCTTTGAAACAGAGTTTTTCTAGGTTGCACTTATTTGGTATTTTTTTATCCTTCGTGTTGTACATGCCTTTAGTACAAATCTTCATGTAGAGTCTTCAGAATGAAAACACTACAGCACCATATCCTTCTTCTGACAATGGAATCCATGTTCCTTACTACTCTCAGTCTTAACTTCTACATAGGATTTGCCACCTTTCTTCATAGCGAAGTTGTGTGCAGGTGCCTTCTGGTCCTCTTTAGGTTTTTAATGTCAATCTGTATACAAAGTTCACACATTATTTATGTGTAAATAAGCGCTTTCATACACACTTAATTTGAGACTGTTGAGCACACCTGGGTATTATTTGATCCCAGTAGTCTTTCCTGTCCAGAACAAGGGGTCTGGACCCAATGATCTCATGAGGTCCCTTCCAGCCCTAAATTTCTGTGAATCTGTGAGCTAAGAGTATTGGTAATACAGCCTCAAATGCAGGCTCAGGTATGCTTTATAGTGAAATAATCTAAAACTCAGGCAAGGAAAAATCACTGTAAGATTTCTTATGTCTTATCCTCTGATAGAACTGATCAGTCTGTACAGCAGGGGTAGGCAAACCCACAGCATGGCATGCAAAAGCATTTTGATTGGTACTCATGCCTTGGAGAAGTGGCTGGGGCTGCAGTGCCACAATAAGGATCAGGTCCTTCATGGCTCCCCTGCTGCCTGTGCCTGGCATGCCAACATCTTACAAATTGAGGTTGTTGGTGTTTTTGGCACTCCACTGAAAAAGTTGCCCACCCCCACTGTACAGGGTAAATCACCATTGAAATGAATAACATACATGCATTTGCATATTAGGGTACAGCTAGAATTTATAGAGAGGGACAGCTCTGAAGTTATTAATGTGTGTATATGTGTGTAGCTTTCATCTCAAATTTTCATCTTCTATAGACTGAAAAGTTTCATTCTCATTAAAAGTAAGACAACTGAAACAGCTTCACAGTCTTATGTCCATCAACATCAGCTGCATTTAAGTCAGCTCTGCGGGCTTTGAAATAGAGCATTTTAATATGTAACAAACTAACAAAGGAAACGAGGGAATTCATTAAATATATAGCCTCATGAAATTATTTTCAAACTGACCTTTCATTATCTCCCTAATTGAAACTGAAATATTTTGAGGGCCCACAGCATTTTCTTAAATTATTATTATAGAAACATGACAGAGTATTCTATAACAAGCTTGTAATGTGGCCCACTTACTGTGATTTAAATAAAAAATACAATTGAATTTTTTGATTGTCACCTGTTGAAATGCTAGTCCTGAAGCCCTTACTTTAATGTATGGGTCACTGAGCCTGTGTAAGGCCTGAAGAACTGGCCATAATAATTTTAGGATACAGTACATGCCTAAGTCTCTGGAGAAAACTGATTTTGGCTACCTGGTTAAAGCTGAGTTTTGAACTTAGAGAAAAGACCTGTTTTATGATCATGAAAAATGTTTAATATATTTACCAGACTTACAGCATTTGCTCTTTGTGTGAATCTTACGTGTGTATTTACGCCGGCTTAGATTTACTGCACAGTGAGTTACTATGTAGTACATGGGAATAGGCCAGTGTCTACACATGCAGGCATTAAAGAGCTTTAACGCTGTGTGTGGACTGACTTGGAACTAATTAAATTAGTGTTACTGTGCAGTAAGGCACCTACATGTGTGTTACTGTTCAATAACTAATCAGGTGTAAATTTTATACCTGCATGATGCCAAACTAATGGCTTACCAAAAGTGATAACATAACTTCTTCTGTTATTGTTTTAAAAATGCTTTTGTTACCATTTTGCTTGTGTTATGCACAGAGACTAATTTTGTCTCTATAGAAGCAAAAGATCTTTGAAGAGGAAGTCTTCATCAAAGCAGCAATATCTGAAGACAATTGGACCAAATGAGCCATTTAAAAATTATATTGAACAATTATGTTCGATGTGGTTTCTCATGTAGCTACTGACCAGTATGAGTCAGGGACTCACGATTAATCTTGTAAAACATAAAAAGGTGTTGGAGAAAGACTGTACATCTGTTAACTGAATATAGCTATTTTTCAAAAACAGCTTATGGTAATGCCCTCTATATGCATTATCTTAAAGGCGACTAGTTTTAACTCTCTGTTCTCTTCTCGCTAGATTGCAGCTGAATTCAGAACAAATGAATTAGTTGAAGGAATGAATATCCTGTTTCTCTTTCTTAGTCGTTCCCAGTGCATTTATGCTTCACTGTTCATAGTTGGCCCATGGTGGTATATTTAATGGTTTGAAATAATGCATAGGCTCTTCACTGACATGAGTTGTTGATTCTTATTTCCAAAATCTCCTTTCTTCAATCAGAAGCTCAAAATATTAAATAAAGACATAACTTGTGAACAAGATTACATCAAAAATATGTCAAACTAATGTAAAACTTAACTTTTCTTCCTTTTATCAATATGCTTTGAAGATCAAGAATGAGCAATATAAATTTATATCACTACTTAATATTACCAATGTTTTTTAACCTTCTTATCTCTATTAGGTAAGAAAAGATAAAAGGAAACCTCCACTAACTTTGTTTTATCATCAGGTTTTTCTATGATTAGATCCATGGAGACAGAAGGAGTCTTTAATTGACTGCTGTTAGCTGTAGTTACTCACCATTTCTCAAAGTCAGGCCATCAAATTTCCGAAGAGAACAAAATTATCCATTTTTTTTTTGTGCAAAGCATGTAATTAAATGATACAAATAAAGTAGTCTAAAAATCAAGAAAATATCACAATTTACTGAGCAATGTAGACATGTATTGATACCAATAACAATATTAGATTTTGCTTAGTTCAAAAATGTAATCCTGTCTCATTTTGTGGAACACTTAGTTTTTTGGAAAAAAATAAAAACCAAGCAAAACAAAAGCATTTTCAGATAATGATTTAAATTCTTACATATTTGGATTATCAATGAAACAAATGACATTTTATATGGAAAGTTTATACACTTGCAAAAAACCAAAATGAAATAAAAACTGAAATTGAAAAATCAGTTTCAACAATATTTTTCATGAGCCTTACAATACCAGTCTATAAAAACAAAATAAAAATAACTTGTGACCATGGACCTTCTCATTTAAGGATTTCATTCAACATGATCCATGTGTATAGATGATGCTTTATGGTGGTCTTTCATGGAGGTTCCATTGCTTACTAAATCTCATGACAGCTACCCACATAGTCAGTGGGTGGGATTTCAGCAACTGATATAGGGTTGGGAGGGCTTCAGCAAGGCAATAAAAACAGCAGGCAGGTGAGATGAAGCCCTGCTTACAGATGGATAATTTATTGTCCCTGGAAGACAACCCCCTGCCCTCCCCCATAAAAAGGCAGACAATTTTGGCAACTGCTTGTGTATCTTAGGGCAGTGAAAGGAGAACACTTGAAACCATCTGTGACCGCCGGGCTGGGGGGTGGGATTCCCTGTGAATAGCAGCCTGAGGGTGGAGGACCGCCGCTACTCACCCTGGGATGCCGTTGACCCGGAGTAGATGTTGAGTCATCAAGTTCCTGCCCTGGTTCTCACTAGCCACGACTTGCTGTTAGGTTCAGTAGGGCGGTTCCTGGTTACTCCACAGCCTGGGATCCCCGGCGGTCACGTTGCGGGGCTCTGCCACCCCTTGCACCCTGGCCTCATGCCTCCTGGGGTGTTCTCTTCTAATCAATGCCCCAGCTATACTCCTCGACGGGCTCCTCTTCTAATGCGAGGAATCTGGAAGGCTAACACTAAGTCTTTAGCCTGGACCTTCCTAGGTCCCTTATGGGCAACCTTTCTCTGGGTCTTTGACCACCAGTGGCCGACACCGGTCTATGCCCTACTTCACCTCATTGGAGCTCTCCCGGGCCGATGCCCCAACCCCTGACCTGTAAGCCCTGCGAGTTGAGGGTTCACAGTCCCAGAACTCTTCGTCGCTGGATCCCTCGTCCTCCGGGCTGGTCCGCCGCTCCCCACTTGTTGTGCTGGGGCTGGCTGCCACTGATATTCTCCCTTCCACTTGGGTGGGCTGCAACTTCCTGCCAGGGTCTCCCGTCTCCCCTCCGAGCAGGTCCGCCATTCAGCTACAGCTGCCGCTCTCCAACCCTTGGTCCGGGCGGATGGCAGCTTGCCTACCCCCAGCATCCCTTGACCCTCCTCTTGAGGGTTTTGGGTCCTGTCCCCCTCTGGGGTCCTCAATCCCGGTGGGTGCGAGGTTACATGCTCACTTCCCCCTGGGATCCTCTGCCTTGACAGCAGAGAGCCCTGTCTCCGAGTCCCACCGCCGTCTTTCCTTGGCAGCCGCTTTTATCGCCAGCCTCCGACTGCCGGCACCGACGCCGGCTTCCGGCCGCACCAGCGTAAACAAGCAGCGGTTGTCCCGCTTGGGCTCCGCCGCTGCCGCGAGTAAGTCCTGTTCCGGCTCCCCAGGACATAACCCCCCCCACCAGTTGCCTTGTGGCGGTTTGGGGGGTCTCCCTGCCTCTGGTTTGACCATCCGTTGATACCCATCCCTCTTTTTGGGTCTCCTGTCGGAGGTCGTGGACTCAGGGCATCTGGAGAGGAAGCCAGTTGTTATATTATCCTTTCCGGGGCGGTATTTAATCTGGAATTTAAAGGGTTGGAGGGCTAGTGCCTACCGTGTGATCCGAATGTTATCAGTCCTAGTGGAGCTAAGCCATTTGAGGGGGGCGTGGTCTGTGATGAGTGTAAACTCCCTCCCCATCAAATAATACCTAAAGTGTTCCACCGCCCACCGGATCGCTAGACACTTCCGTTCTATTGCCGCATACCTGGTCTCAGCCGGAAGTAGTTTCCGGCTGGCGTAGGCCACCGGCCGATCAACACCTGCATCCTGTTGTGTTAAGACGGCTCCTATGGCGACCTCGGAGGCATCGGTCTGCAAAGTAAAAGGGTTCGCGAAGTTAGGGGTATGTATCAGCACCTCATCGCATAAGGCCTTCTTCAAGGCTTGGAAACTCCATAGTCTTACCTCAGTCCATTTGAGTTCCTTTCGAGGGGTCCCCTTCAACGCCTCTGACAGTGGGGCCATCAATTCAGAGAATCGGGGCACGAACCTCCGATAATAATTTACTAATCCTAAAAAGGAGCGTAGTTGTCTAAGCGTCTGCGGTGGCCGAAAGGCCCGAATGGCCTGCACCTTGTCTTCTAACAGCTGTATAGTCCCTTGGCCCACTCGAAACCCAAGGTATTTTGTATATTTCTGGGCCACTGCACATTTGCAGGGGTTCGCTGTCAGGCCGGCTCGTTGTAGCTCATGAAGTACCGCCCTGAGGGCCTGTACATGCTGGCCCCAGGAGCGTGTGAATATAACAATATCATCAATGTACGCCACTGCGTATTCCACATGCGGCGCCAGTAGTTGATTCATGAGGCGCTGGAACGTGGCGGCTGCACCGTGTAGGCCAAATGGCATTCTGACAAATTCGTATAAGCCCCAGGGGGTTCCGAAGGCCGTCTTTTGGCTATCCTCCGGTCGCACTGGTATTTGCCAATACCCTTTCGCGAGGTCCAAGGTGGTTATAAATTTCACTGCTCCGATGCGTTCTACCAGCTCAGTCACACTGGGCATCGGAAAGGCATCAAAAGTTGCCACTTCATTTAATCGCCGGTAATCAACGCATAATCGCAAACTCCCATTGGGCTTGTGCATGGGCACTAGAGAGCTTCTCCAAGGGCTCCTCGATGGTCTGATTACCCCCAGGGTACGCATCTTCTTTACCTCCTCGCGTACCTCTTGGGTCAGGTAGTGTGGTATCAGCCGCCAACGATCCCGCACAACAACACCGGGCGGTGTTGGAATCGAGTGGTACGCATCCCCTGTCCACCCGGGCTCCTCTGAGAAGACCTTCCTGATTCCCTCCAGGAGGCTTCTCACCTCTTCCACTTGGGGTCCAGACAGTTCAACATTTACTTTTACCTCTTTTATAGGTATAGGGGTCTCGCCTTCCCCCATTATTTCTCGCGTACTCGAGCCTTTGCGCTCTCCCTCCCGGAAGGCTGATGCCATCCCTCTGGCTGATGCCATTCCCGTAGGAGGTTAATGTGATAAATTTGTCGTGTCTTCTGATGCCCCGGGCAATATACTTCATAGTTGATGGGCCCCACGTGTCGCGTGATTTTGAATGGCCCTTGCCACTTGGTTAGCAGCTTGCTAGTCGAGGTAGGCAGTAGCACTAACACCTTCTGTCCAGGCTGGAATTCCCGTACCCAGGAGTGCGAGTCATACCTATCCTTTTGCTGCTGCTGAGTGTATCACAGATTGTCCGCCGCCAACTCGTGGGCCCTTCGGACACGGTGCTGGAAGTCTTGCTGATATCTAGAAGGGTTAGTGACGGCAGCGGGACCCTGCTCCCACTCCTCTCTAAGAATTTGTAACAGACCTCAGGAGCAGTGGCCTAACACTAGCTCAAAAGGTGAGTAGCCCAGGGATTCGGACGGTGCATCCTGCAGCACAAACAACGCTAGCGGAAGCATCAGGTCCCAATGTTGTGGGTCATTCTGAACACACCATCGGAGCACCTTCTTCAGGGTACCATTGAACCGTTCTACCAACCTGTTGGTTTGGGGGTGATACACCGAAGTCCGGAGTTGCCTGATCTGCAGGGTCTGGCATACCCCGCGTAGAATGCCCGACATAAAGTTCCACCCTTGGTCGGTGAGGATCTCATGGGGAACCCCCACGTGGGATATCCAGTGCACTAACTCCTCTGCAATTCATGGTGCCATTACCGACTGCAGCGGGACTGCGTCAGGGTATCTAGTGGCATAGTCCACGAATACCAAAATGTATTGGTGGCCACTACTACTACGGGGCAATGGGTCCACCACATCCATAGCAATGCGAGAGAAAGGCACGTCTATAACTGGCAGAGGCCTCAAAGGTGCCCATGGGAGCCGGTCCTCCCTGGCCTTCTGGCACACAGGGCACGCAGTGCACTGCCGAGCCACGTCTTCTCCCATCTTGGGCCAAAAGAACCACTGGGATATATTCCCGAGGGTACGGTCTCTACCCAAGTGCCCCCCCATTGGGTTAGCATGAGCCAGCTGCCATACCATCTGCTGAAAGCAGTCTGGCACTACCAGCTGTTCCCTCCCCTCCGCGCCAACCCCTCCCCTCACCGGATGTGGTATAAGAGATTATGCCTCACCTGGAACTCATTGTCTCCATCAGACTCCATCCCCGGTTGGTGCCGCTCGTCCTGGGCCCTCATCCACAGCTCCCGTAGCTCTGGGTCCTCTTCTTGTCCTTGCCGGAACTGCAGGCTGCTCGCAACATCTTGCCAATCAACGAGGGGCTCTTCCACCTCGGCCTCACCGGACCACTCATCCCAAACCCACTGAGCCCGCCGTGCTGTTTCCAGATTCCAAGCCCTTTCTAATACATCATAAAGAGGGGCCCAATCCCTGCCTAACAACATGTCACACGCTAGCTTAGGGGCGACCCTGACCAACATCTCATCTTGAAATTCCATAATGTGTACCTGCACCCGTGCTCTGCGGAGGGCCTGCATCTCCCCATGCAGGCATGCCACCCTTACGGGTTTCCCTTGCCACTGCTGCCCTGGTGGGAGGAGCTCGGCCCTAATTAGAGACTGGGCACACCCAGAGTCTAAGACGGCTGAGAGCAGGCAACCCTCCACTCGAGCTCTCACCTTGGGGCATTCCCATCGGGGTTCGCCCTTCCCCGCCCCAAAGCTACAATCCATCGGTTCTCCCTGGATTTGATCTTTGGGACCTTCCACCGGCCTATACAAGTACCCCTGGGACCACCATCTGTTCATGCTCTGCCCTGGGCACTCTCGGGCGAAATGCCCCGTCTTGCTGCAATGGAAGCACACCACATCCCTGGTTGGGGCTTTAGGACCAGGCTTACGTCATTCCACTTCTTTCCCAGCTGCCAGCCCCGGTTTTCGCCTCTCGCGTGGATAATGCCACTCGGCAGCCATAAATGATTCTGCCAACTTTACAGCTGTCTTGTAGGACTCTGGGGAGTGCTGGTGAACCCACCTCCATGTTCACTCCTCCAAGTCATTTACAAATTGTTCCATTACAATTTTGTCCACTAGCGCGGCCATAGTGCACATGGGTAAGTTGACCCACTTTCTGAATAGGCCCCTAAGGCATTGTAATAACAACTGGGGCCATCTCTCTTCGGGTCCCTTCTTGGCCCGAAAGAGTCAACGATAGTATTCAGGGTTGATTTTGAGGCGGTATAAGATGGTGGCCTTAACAGCATCATAGTCACAGGCCTCTTCTTGTGATAAGGCTCTATAAGTCTCCTGAGCTTTACCTACTACCAGCGTCCCTAGCTGGCTCGCCCAATAGGCCTTATCGAGTCTGAGTATGCTGGCCTGCTGCTCAAAAGCCTCCAGAAAGGCCTCCGGGTCATCTGCAGTCATCATTTTTGGCATTCGGACGATCGGGGGACCCTGCTGCGCCATCATTCTTTGCTGGGCCCCTAATAACTGGGTCACAGCCTGCAGCATCTGGGCCATCAGGTCTGTTGCCATCATATCGGCTGCCTGCATATTGGTAGTCATCACCCTGAACAGGGAGGGGTTCCCAGCCAATGCACCACTTGTGACTGCCGGGCTGGGGGGGGATTCCCTGTGAATAGCGGCCTGAGGGTGGAGGACCGCCGCTACTCACCCTGGGATGCCGTTGACCCGGAGTAGATGTTGAGTCATCAAGTTCCTGCCCTGGTTCTCGCTAGCCATGACTTACTGTTAGGTTCAGTAGGGCGGTTCCTGGTTACTCCACAGCCTGGGATCCCCGGCGGTCACGTTGTGGGGCTTTGCCACCCCTTGCACCCCGGCCTCATGCCTCCTGGGGTGTTCTCTTCTAATCAATGCCCCGGCTATACTCCTCGACGGGCTCCTCTTCTAATGCGAGGAATCTGGAAGGCTAACACTAAGTCTTTAGCCTGGACCTTCCTAGGTCCCTTACGGGCAACCCTTCTCTGGGTCTTTGGCCACCAGTGGCCGACACCGGTCTATGCCCTACTGCACCTCATTGGTGCCCTCCCGGGCCGACGCCCCGACCCCTGACCTGTAAGCCCTGCGAGTTGAGGGTTCACAGTCCCAGAACTCTTTGTCGCTGGATCCCTTGTCCTCCTGGCAAGTCTGCCGGTCCTGCTCACTTCCCCCTGGGATCCTCTGCCTCGACAGCAGAGAGCCCTCTCTCCAAGTCCTGCTGCCGTCTTTCCTCGGCGTCTGCTTTTATCACCGGCCACCGACTGCTGGCACCGGCGCCGGCTTCCGGCCGCACCAGTGTAAACAAGCGGCGGATGTCCCGCTTGGGCTCCGCCGCTGCCGCGGGTAAGTCCTGTTCCGGCTCCCTGGGACACCATCGTATGGGGTAAATTCATCCATTATAATTTCAGAAACTATGACCTAAATTGCCTGATGATAATTTTAATTTCAGAATCATGTACATTGCATAAAATAATTTGTGGCAGAAAATAATTCATGATATAAAACAATCACCTTAAAAAAAGGAGAGGGATTTGTTGTATTGGGATGATGAAACACCTGCATGAAGGAGGACTGGGTTGCAAACAAGATAATCTCTCCTGTAAAAGCTGTTTTGCCTTAATTACCTCATTTAGCAATCCCCCTTAATTAGAGTTGGGATAGTCTGTCTTCCCATGTATTACTGGCAGTCTTTTACCTTTCTGTGTTAATGTCTTTCACAATGGTAGCAGACCTACAAGTTGCAAGTAGTACTGGGTAAAATGATGTTTATGGAATTGAACATTAAAGTTGATAATATAATTGTTATCAGACTTCATAGCACAATCTGAAGAAAGAAAACTTTCTCATTCTCTCAGTTTAAGCTCCTCCAGCGTTACCAATTAAAGAGCATAAAATAGTTTTTTAAAATTCTAAAATGAATTTAAACACTTATATAATCAATATTTGATTCCGTGCTGCTACACTTTTAAGCAATTCAATTTGTGTTCTACATTCATAGTTCTAAGGATATACAGATTTGTTTAGCCATCTATACTGAATGTAGGAGGCATCTCAGAACTGAATAGAATAATGAAAAGAAATCTGTTTTCCCTTTCACCCTTCTTTTTAAATGTCCATTCTTTCATCCTTCTCATGTCAGTGCTGATACAAGATGTTAGAACTAGCCTGTGAATATTTACTTCTTTTAGTCTCTCTCTAATGTTGAATGACTGCTCTACCCTTCCTGTTAAGTGTTCTTCATAAGTTTTCTTGTGGCTGTTCTCATTTCCCCATTTCATTTTCATAGAATCATAGAAGTAGGGTCGGGAGGGACCTAGTAGATCTTCAAGTCCAACCCCCCGCTTGGGTGGGAGAAAAACTGGACTCAAATGAGTCCAGCCAGGTAGGCATCAAGCCTGTTCTTAAAGATCCCCAGGGTGGGAGTCAGCACCACCTCCCTTGGAAGTTGGTTCCAGCTCCTAGCCACCCTAACTGTGAAGTAGTTCTTATGGATGTCTAATCTAAACCTACTTTCCAATAACTTGTGTCTATTATTCCTTGTTATGTTAGGGGGCGCTAGGGGAAACAGTGTCTCCACCAAACCCTTCTGGCCTCCCCTAGTGAGTTTATAGACAGTCACCAGGTCCCCCCTCAGCCTTCTCTTGTGAAGGCTGAACAGGTTTAGGTCCCGCAGTCTTTCATTGTAGGGTCTGCCCTGTTGTCCCCGGATCATGTGGGTGGCCCTCCTCTGGCCCCTCTCAATGTTGTCCACATCCCTCCTGAAATGGTGCACACAGAACTGGTCGCAGTACTCCAGCTGTGGCCTGACTAGTGTTGCATAGAGGGGGAGCATCACCTCCCTGGCTCTACTTGAGATGCACCTGTGGATGCACAACAGGGTCCGGTTAGCCCTGCCAACCGTGACCTCGCATTGTCAGCCCATGTTCATCTTGGAGTCAATAATGACTCCAAGATCCCTTTCTGCCTCCATGCTCTCAAGAAG
>NW_017728906.1:28390389-28411932 GCF_001723895.1 Crocodylus porosus
GCCTAGTTTTTTAATGAGGATGGGGTAGGAGACGGTGTCAAAGGCCTTGCTGAAGTCTAGAAAGACTACGTCCATGGAGACACCTGCATCCATTGCCTTTGTGACCTGATCATAAAAGGCAATCAGTTTGGTCTGACATGATCTGCCCCTAATGAAACTGTGATGGTTGTTGAGGATCATCCCTGAAGCCGGCCCATCACAGATGTGCTCCTTGAGGATCTTCTCGAAGAGTTTCCCTAGGATTGAGGTAAGACTGACAGGCCTATAGTTGCCCCGGTCCTCTCTCTTCCCTTTTTTGAAGATGGGGACCACGTTAGCTATCTTCCAGTCATCTGGCACCTGCCCCGAGCACCATGAGCGCTCATAAAGCCATGCCAAGGGCCCTGCAAGAACCTCAGCTAGCTCCCTCAACACCCTGGGGTGGACAGCATCTGGACCTGCTGACTTGAACACGTCCAGCCCCTCCAGAAGCTCTCTAACCCGGTACTCCCCAACCTGAGGTCTGGAGGCATTCCGCTCGAGTCCGTCTTGCATCACAGCCAGGAAGTCCTGGTCCCTGCACAAGAAAACAGAGGTAAAGAATTGGTTAAAGAGGTCCGATTTCTCCTCTGGCGCAAACACCAGATTGCCCAGTGTATTTTGCAGGGGCCCCACATTACCCGGTGCCTTCTTCATCCTCCCTGTATATTTGAAAAAGGACTTTTTATTATCCTTGATCTTGGACACTAGTCCTATCTCTATGTCTGCCTTAGCTTTCCTGACAGCCCCCCTACAAGCCCAAGCAGAGGAGGTATACTCCTCTTTGGAGATAGCACCTCCCTTCCACTGGGTGTACGCCACCTTTTTGTCAATCAGGCATTCCCAGACACCCTTGGTGAGCCAGGGGGGCTTTCCGGCACTGTTGCCCTTGCTTCTTGTTGGGATGGACTCCCCTTGGGCGTGGAGTATCGTTTCCTTAAGGAACCACTGCTCATCTTGGACACTGAATTCCCCTGCCCTCAAGGACCCCAGCGCTTCTCCCACTAGTCTCCTCAGCTTGTTGAAGTTGGCCCTCCTAAAGTCTAGGGCTACCATCTTGCTGTAGGCCCTTGACACCCTGCGCTGGATGGTGAATTCCAGCAAATGATGATTGCTATTGCCCAGGTGGTCAAGAACCTGGAGGCCCCTTTACCAGGTCACCGCCTGTAGCCAGGACCAGGTCTAACAGGGCATTTCCTCTGGTGGCACCGTGTACCTCCTGACAACTACATCCCTTGCCTTAAGTGCCTCTGCAAGCTGGCCCGAAAATTCCTGGTTCAGCTCCTCCCCTTGGTTGGGGGGGGTCTGTAGTAGACCACCACCATCAAATCGCTCTCCCCATGGCCCCCTTGAATCTTGACCCAGAGCACTGCAGCCTGCCCCTCCTCTGAGCCCATTCTGCTGGCAGAGGATGTGTAGTGCTCCTTGACATAGAGCCCCACACCCCCACCTTTCCTTCCTTCTCTATCCTGCCTGTAAAGCCTATAGCCCCTAATGCTAACTGCCCAGTCGTGGGATGAAACCCACCACGTTTCTGTTAGCCCTATGACGTCTGGGTTTGAACTAGCTATTCTAAGGTGAGTTCCTCCCGTTTATTCCCCATTTTGTTTTCACTTGATAATTTCATATGGCTATCTGCATTTGGGCATAGAAGTGGTTTCCCTAAGTATGCCCAGTACTTCCTTTTGATTCTGATTGAGTCATATTGATAGCTGACATAAATTCATAATTTTACCAATTTATAGTATCAGGTTAGGAATCTGATTGATTTTTTTTCAAACATGCTTTTGCTATGTTAAGATATGATATAGGTGAAATTTTTTAAAGTAATAAGTGACTTGGAAGTTTAAGCTCTATTTCAAGGTTGATAAAAGTTTGGTATTTATAAGAACTATTTTAGATACCAAAAAAATTCAGTGAGTCTCTTGCCATTTTGGTTGATGACTCGCCATGCTTTCCTATTACTCTTTCCATTCCTTGGATGTCTTTTCCTATATGTTATGACCTGCTTACAGTGCCCCTCTGCTGTCTGCATTTGACAATAGGACAATCCCGATGTGAAGGAATGATGGTACACCTATCTGACATCATTTTTAGAAAGGCATACAAGCCTGCAGTAGAACCCATTAACCTCTTTGGCCATCTCATCACTGATTTCAGAATATCTATTCTTAGACAACACAATTTTTAAAACAAACTTTAATGAGAAATTGCAGAACAAGAAATCATCTACAGACTGTAGTCTGTACAGATAACTATGGCTTAAACAGGGATGACAGATTCTTATTACATTACTTGGATTAGCTTCAATGATTCCTTCATTACTGTTTGCCTCCCCCAGAACTGCTCTTCTCCCTGCTCTCTCCCTCCCCTGTCTTTTATATTTAGATCACTCTATTTGGTATACTGCTCAGTGCATGTCCTTTCACAGCATCTGATGAAGTGAGCTTGGGCTCAGGATAGCTTATGCATCTCTGATTCAATTATTGCATAAGATGCATTTCTATCTGCCTTTTGCCTGTCTTCAGACTAAGACAACTAACTACCTCTCTCTTTTCCTGTTTTTGCATTAAATTCCCCCATAACAAGGAATATGTTATATTTTAGTATTCTACCACTCACATTTTGGAAGCAACTGTAAACTCATCTTGAGCTACATCTCTGTTTTTCTGTTGCATGGTAAATAGGAAGCTAGCTTTGAATTGGGCACATATTAGGCACAACTTCCCACAAAATCTGCCATGAGAAACCTAAGTTCTATTAAAGTCAGTGGAATTAGCTCCTGAGAACCTAAATTATATTTGAAAAGTCTACTTTGGCCCAAACCTCAAATGTATTAGGTGAATTAGATGCTGAAATAACTCAGAGGATTTGTGTCTTAGGTACTTTTGAAAATTTTATCTGGCAGCTTGCTTTGTTCTACTTTGACAGACTTACAAATTATATTGCTGTCTATAAAATTTGGGGTTGGAAGACAGGCATTACTACAGGGGTAAAACATTCATACACGTATACCCATGCAGATTTAGATATGAGGTGATCTAAAAATAAATCAGTATTGTCTTATTTAATGAGAAAAATAAAACTTCGTAACAGGTTTATAGAGAAGGTCATATTCCAAAACACTTTGGATCACAATATTTTGCAGTGTGTTCAAAAATTAAAAATACAACAATGTACAAAAGGGCACTATGACCAAAGCTGAGCCAATTTTGAAAAAGTAGAAAGGCTTGAAATAATAGTATAGGTCAGACAAGATCTTACTTTAAGGAAGAGTGAATAAAATGCAAAACATATTAATTTGCCAACTAGATCATTCCGAACACAGCTTTGTTGAGCTGGGTTTTAAAACCCTCCAAGGATCAAGAGTCCACAACCCTTCTGGATAACCTGTTCCAGTATTTTATTACCCTCCTGATGAGAGAGTTTTCCCTAATATATAACCTAAACTTCCCTTGCTGCAACTTGAAACCATTGCTCCTTGCTCTGTCATCTGTCACCACTGAGAACAGTCCAGCTCCATCCTCTTTGGAGCCACCCTTCAGGAAGTTGAAGGCTGCTATTAAAGACTGGGGAGCCTCAGTCTTCTCCTATCCAGACAAAATAAGCCCAGTTACCTCAGCCTTTTCTCAGAAGTCATGTACTCCAGCCCCCTAACCATTTTCACTGTCTTCCACTAGACTATTTCCAATTTGTCAACATCCTTTCTGTAGTGGGGGGCCCAAAACTGGATACAGTACTCCAGATATGGCCTTACCAGTGGCAAATATTGGGAACCAATCATTTCCCTTGATCTGCTGGTGATGCTTCTATTAATGCACCCCAGTAAGCTGCTAGTCTTCTTTGCAACAAAGGCACACTATTGACTCATATTCAGCTTATTATTCACTGTAACCCCCAAGTCCTTATCTGCAGAGCTGCTACCTGGGCAGTGAGTTCCCATAGGTCCTAAGTGCATGATTTTGTGTTCATCCTTATTGAACCTCATGAGACTTCTTTTGGCCCAATCTTCCCATTTCTCAAGGTCTCTGAATCTTAGCTCTATTCTCCAGCATATCTACTAATATCTGCTGCAGCTTGGTGTCACATGCAAACTTGATAATGGTGCATTCAATCCCATTTTACAGATTGTTGAGCAAAACTGGCCCCATGACCAACTTCTGGAGCACGCCACTTGATACCAGCTGCCAACTAGACATTGAGCCATTGATTACTCTCTGAGCCCAACAATCCAGCCAGTTTTATGTCTACCTTACAGTCTATTAATCAAACCCATACATCCTTAGCTTGCTTTCAAGAATGTTGTGGGAGACTGTATTAAAAGCCTTGCTAAAGGCTGAAGAAGGGTGTTTCTACCTGAGAGCTTGCAAAGAAGAAATTTTTCAACTATTTTAGTTGGTCTAATAAAAGATATCAGATTTACCAAAAGAACCTTGTCTGCCTACTTGCTAAAATACATCACATCCACTGCTCTCCCAGAATCCACAGAACCAGTCATCTAATTATAGAAAGCAGTTACGTTGATCAGGCATGACTTGGTGAATCCAGGATGACTGTTTCTAATCATCTTCTTCTCATCTACGTGCTTAGATATGGTTTCCTTGATGACCTGCTCCTTGATCTTTCCAGAGACTGAGGTGAGGCTGACTGGTCTATAGTTCCCTGGATCCTTTTTATTCTGTCTTATAGACGGGCACCATATTTTCCCTTTTCCAATCATCTGGGACCTCACCTGATCACCATGAGCTCGCAATTACATCAGCTAACTCACTCAGCACCCTTGGAGGCATTGCATCTAGCCCTATGGGCTTGTACATGTTCAGGTTTTCTAAATAGTCCCTAACCTGTTTTTTCACCACTGTAAGCTGCTCACCTTCTCCCCAAATTGTGCTTCCAGGTGCAATAGTCTGGGAGCTGACCTTGCCTGCGAACACTGAGGTGAAAAAGGCATTGAGTACTTCAGACTTTTCCACATCATCTATCGCTAGGTTGCCTCCCCCATTCAATAAAGGACCCACACTTTTTGTGATCTTCCATTGTCTACAGACCAAGACCAATGTCACTTGTCCATGGTTCATATCCCGTCAAGAAATTGGAGAATTTTAAATGAATATAAAGGTGTCTGAATGACATAAGAGCTGTCTGATTTAAAAACAAAACAAAAATAAGCAAATGAATCACAGATATACATACAGCTTACAACAAAGATTTAGTTACCAAAATGTATTTGAGGAAAGCATTTCTGTGTCCATTAAGATCAGTATTGCAGAAAACTGTTAGTATTCACTTATCTCCTGGTTTTGCTTGGAACTTACACAAGGAAAATATATATTAGCTGAACAATACTGAACACTTTAATAGGATTGTTGAAATAAAAGCTAAAATTATATTAGCTGTATAAAAGGTGTATTGTACTCTTGTTCTTGAAAGAGAAAGAGAGAGCAACCTCCCACTGACCTCTCTGGGAGTTCTGTTGTAAATTACTTCTTCCTTTCCCTGTCTTAGGGAGGTATTGAAATTTGAAAATAGTAGTAGGGGAGAGCTTGATTTTCTTTTCTATTCTTTTTTTCTCTCACTCAACCAGCTATAGCTGATAGATAGTAAGCTAGCTTTTGGTGAAATCATCATTGAGAGGTAGCAGGATTGGGACTAGTCCAGTAAACTTTACTGAAGCATAAGAATATTACCACAAGGAATATTACTGCACAGCCACGGGTCACAGCTTTCTAGGGATCATGTGTCCTATAATGTTATAGATATTTTCTCTTTGATAGAATGCTACTTAATGAAGCTATATATAGAGATCCTTTTCTAGAAGTGCTGACATCTTAATGTTTAGGAAGATCTTTTATGAGTTCTAAGTTTAAACCTCATGCTTCTGTTCTGTGTCAATCATACATTGAAACACAAAAATTGTGATTATATCTGGTTCCATCCTTTCCTAATTGATTATGCTCTACTATATAGAACAGTTGCCTCTGGAAACTGTAGATATCAGTCCTGTTACAGAAGAATTTTCTTTGTCATCTTGACCTACTTTCTGTGACTGGTCAGGCACTCTTAAGGGTTTCACAGGTGAACTGATAAGCATGAGCATTTCTGGAATGCACTAGGGGGCACTACCTTGAAATATGGCATGCCTGCTCTGTGGACAACATCATGGGCTGAATGTAATGTAGTTTTCTTAGAATGGTGCTGGGATCAGATGCCAATACATTTAGTCTTAGCTAGGCTTACTGACTACATTTAATCTGTTCTCTGGCATGGTGCATAGTCTTTTGATAGTGTAGATGTGGCCTTTTACAGCATCGGCTAAATTCAAGTTGAAAGAGAGAAAGAAAAAGTAATAGCTTATAAATGTTTCAGATCCACTACACCCAGAAAGATGTTCAGGCACTGCAATGTAAGACTTACATTCAAGTAGGAGGCACATGACGTAATGTCTCTCCCAATGACTAATAAAATCAGTGGAAGCCTTGTGACAGGTATTTGAAGAAGCTTCATAATTGGCTTCCAAAGAGGATAAAGAGTTTATCAGTAAGATTTCTATCAATGCTTATGAGATTATTACTTTTATTTCTATATACTATGGCCCTGATTCAGCAACTTACTTTGGCACTTAACTGATTTTAAATATAAAAATAATCTTCTTGAAATTAGTAGTATTTTTTACATACTTCAGTCACTTAAGCATCTTTACGATTTGACATTTAATACTTTTAAAAAAGTGTTGTATAGAATAAAGTATAATTAAAATAATAAAATAGTAATAGAAATTCTGTAACTAAGCAGCGTTGAAACACATGGTATTGGAATATATTATTTTTTGACAATTTTAATTAATATTGTTAACTACAGCCAGTTAACACAAGCCAATTAAAACAAGAACATTTATTGATTAGCAAGCTAATACATCTGTAGAATTCAGTGTATGCCTCTCACCGCTCTTCTTCCTTTCCTCACTCCCACACTTCACTGTTTTGAAGTGCAAGTATAGAAAGTCTTTCCTGAGATCATTTTCTGTTTGAAAGTCTAGGTTCCCTGAACCATCTTATGAGTTATGCAGGACAGAGGCTAAAAGAACATGGAGACTGTTAGAGGTTTGAGATTCTCTGAGGCAATGAATCTGGTTTCATTTCATATATCATTTTACTCATATGATTGTTAAATGAAACAACTTCACTGGAACCCAGAATTCCCTGCATCTTCAGGTGTTGTGGATGGTTGCAGTTGTTAAGGAAGGAAACTACAAAACATTTGAACGTTGGCCAGAAATTGCCTCTTGTCTTGGAAAATAATTGCAAGCTTCTAAAATGACAATTTGTTAGAAATTAAATGATTGATTTAGTTTACATATTTCATTTAAGCCAAGAGAATTAGAGGTATTTAAGCTCTCTCTCTCTCATTTAGTCTCTCTCTGAGTTTTTGATTGACAAATATCCTCACCAAGACATCCTCTGCATATGATTTTGTAGCTGCTTAAAAATTGAATAGAATATTGTATGATATTCCTTTCTTGAAAATCATAGTGAGGTCCTTAGTCAGAGGAAATTGGCAGTTTTCCAGGGATAAGTAATAATGTGGGACTTTAACATTTAAGAAAGAATTTTTTTTTGCATGGACTCAAAGATCGATTTCTATTATATCAGATTGAGTTAATAAAAAACTGACAAACTGTTTCAATTTTATGGTTGCTGCCACTGTTTGACACAAATCTATTCAAGCAACTTGAAATTACATTTTAAATTACTTGTATAAAATACTCAATATATGTATTATAAGTTACTAATTTCACTAATTTATTGATTGTGTTTGAAAATGCTTAATAACCATGCAAGGAAATATACTGTCATAGATATTGTGAATGCATAAAAAGGACACAAACTACTGTAGAAGAAACATAAATTATATTCTCTTCATTCTTTTTGATTTACTGTACCATATTTGCTTACTTCATTCCTGCTACAATCAATAAGTTCACTGCTACTGAAAATGAAATTTTTGAGAAGTCTAACATTGCTGGAGGGTACTTTATGCATATGGTTTGAAACAGGAGCAAATGTTTACCTTCTTACGGCAGAATAGTGAAGCCACTTCATTTTAGAATCGATAATAATAAATAAAGCCTTTGATCAGGATGCTGTGTACAAAAGCAGAATGAACTGTAATTTATAAATAAACTCTGGGTTTTTATTACACTGGCTTATGCCAGAACTTTAAGAGTATAAAAAGAAGAGGAGCATAAAACAAGAGAGAGCAATAGCATGTACTCAGCACTGCATATTAACCTGATAATTCTCTCTTCAGTCATGTACTATGGAAATTTCTCTGGCATCCAGTGTTTAAAAAGCCCAGGGAAACATGCCTTGTTCCATTCCTTGAGAAAATCACACCTGGATTCTAGCAGTGAATTTCAAAGTTAGGACTCTCACACTGGCCTTATCTTGAGTGCTAAAGAAGTCATGTGTTTTATCTCAGGATAATCAAGGTTAAAAAAAAAACATAAAGAAGACCAGGTACTTGGATTTTGCCGTGAGATAATTTTGCCAGGTTCAGCCTATTAACACCCCTTGTGACCTTAGGAGGTTTATCCTGCAGTAGAACTAGCTTGCCCTCTGTACTGTGGCTTTGCCTTGGAAAAACTGAATGCGAGTTAGTTTCTCTATGGTAAAAACAATGGCTTTTTTAGCCATATATCAGCTAGGTCTGGGGCCACTTGGGGATAAAAGTGTCAACCAATACAGTGGTAGTGAGACAACTTCAGGGACAAGCTAGGTCAGGAAACCAGGAGGTCAGTCTGAGGAAAAGGTTGAGGCACAAGCCAAGTCAAGCAGCTGGATGATCAGGCAGGGAGTGGAGCCAGGGAATTAGCTGAGTAGAAAAGTCAGGAGATCAAGCAGAGAGAAAAGTCATTGACTAGCAAAGCAGCTTAGGATCCAGTTGAGCTCCGTTGCTCAGCCACTTTCTGTACTGGATCTCCTTTCTGCAAACAGAGGGATACACTTGGCCATGACTGCCTTGATGTTTCAGACTGAAGCCCCTTCACCAGCTCCTCAGAAACTGAGGTTCTGGCTGCATTACTCCATGCACCCTTCATTTATATATTCTTTCTCTGTGGCTCTGCAATGTCCCAGGAACTGGTTAGTTCCTCCTGGTTCTAGCCAGACTCATTATCTATCTGATCAGGAAGGGGACCGACCCCCAGTGACCGTGGGGCTGTTTTGCAGCCACTTGTGGATCAAAGTGTCAACCAATGCACCTGCTCATATCTTTAGGCAGAGTTTCACTGTGGTGTCCACTAGCTCCTTGGGCTTATTCGAAGGCCAGTGGGTTCTGGTTGGTGTACTCTGCTGGGTGTCTTCCCCTTGCAGCAATGATTACTAACCTTTGACCAAGACTCCCATTTCTGTTTCTGCTTTTGTAGTCCCTTGGAATGAGCTGTGTTTCCGGTAGCTTCCCTGACTGAGGAAGATTTACAGTTTTCTTGGTGAGCCTAGGTCTACTGTCACTCAGCGCAACAAATTGGCCTGTCCACCTTTTCTGTAAACAGAGGAAGACCCTCGCACACTCCTACCTTGTATGCACTAGGTGGTAGTCCCTTCATTGCCTTCTCAAGAACCTCCTCCTGAAGTTCTTGCTGAAGGTCTCCCTGTACTTTTTCTTTTATAAATTCCTTATCCATGGCCACACTAAATCCGGGGACATCCTGGGCAACCTCCTTCTCACTCAGGCCAACCTCACCATCTGTCAGGCCAGGAATGAATCTCTGGCTGGGGTTGAGACTAGGGGACTGTGGGGGCCATTTTTCAATCACTTTTTCACTCATGTCTCTGGGAAGGGTTTCACTGGTCACTGTCCACAGGCTCCTTTGACAGTGTGTTCTGATTGGGGTGACTATTTAGGTTTCATATTATTAACTTATGACCCTTACTCCCATCTCCATTTTCTCTTTTCTTGTCCCCTGTAACCAGTTGTTATGTATCTAGTGGCCTCCCTGATTAAGGGAGGTTTAGATCCACTAAGACAGGGGTGGGCAAAATAGCAGATCTGGCTGGCAGCCGAACTCCAATTCCCAGCAGACCTCGCCCGCATGGCTGCAGACCCCAGCCACAACTGCATGGTGATAGCAAGGCTGGGATTGCCATGGAGACCAGCCTCAGCCATGCTGGCAGGGCACGGAGCAGGGAGAGTGGGGACTGCTGGGATCTTGCAGTGGGGACAGCATAGTCAAGGCCACGGCAGAGCTAAAATCTACAGCCTGTACGTTCTGGATAGGGATGCATAGGCAGTGTTTTGTGGCTCTGCTGCTGCTCTGGACCGCTGCAGGGAGTCAGGGAAGAGGCATGATCCACTACATGTGCACCCCTGCCTACAGTGTGCAGGCTGCAGATCACAGCTCGCCCTGGCCCCAATCAAGCTTCCTCAAGATCCCAGTGGCTCTGGAGCAACCCCCTGCCCTGCCACACACCCTGCCAGTGGGGCTGGGACTGGTCTCCATGGCAACCTGCAACCTTGCACTACCACAGCACAGCTGTGGCTGGGGTCTCCATGGAGAATGGGTCCAGCCATGTGGGTAGGGGCTTCTGGGAAATGGAGTCCACTGCCAGGTGGATCCGGCCCATGTACTGGACTTTGCCTCCCCCCTGCACTAAGACAACTATAAACCCACTCCTCTCCATTACATAACAAAATAGGCTGGTTTCAGGCCAGAGGTTTATATGGGGGGAGAGGAGGATCAGCTGATCCCAGATGTCCACTCTGGGTTCAGTGAGTAGGTAGTGGACTGGGCTCTGCTGGAAGCTTCACAACCTTCTTGCCCACCCCAGGTGATCATTTGTAGGGTGTCAAGCTGGGATCAATGGCTATGTTGGTCAGGGCAAGATGCCCAGGTTCAAGGCAGTGGTCTGACACAATGAAATCAAACCCCTAGTGATTAACCTACTGTTAATTCTCTTTCATTTTACTTAAAAAGGAGATGCTTGAGCATCTCACCTGATCCTATATAACACAGAATCAAATTGTGAGTTGTTTATCAGCTCAATGCCTAGGGCATTTGGGGTTCAACATCAAATAAATAATTATACTCTTTAATCAATTGGTAATTAGAATGTTTCTGAGTACACTGACGGAAAATGCAGACAGGGCCAGAAAGATAATAGGTCAATGCTTTCTATGTGCGCCCAAATTTAATTTCTTAGATATGTAATTAGATGCCTAAACAGAACTAATTTGACTTTCACTAATTCACAAAACCTGATCCACTGACCTCAGTGAGACTTTCAGGGCTTTACATCAATTTGTTAGATCTTTAAATAGAAATTTAGAACTGGACATCAAAGTTTGAAAAAGTTGGTTTTTCTGTGTAACAAAGAACAGCAGGTCTAACATACCCCCTCATGTTCTGTATTCTCTTCTTTCTCATTCTTTCTGCATATGGATGCATTCATTAAAGATTTTAAGTACCCTGTTTCTCATCAGAATATATTTTCTGGAACTTTTATGATCCTCATTATTTACATAGCATCCTAAATAGCCCTAGCTCTTTCAAGTAATTAGAATGTGGGAGGCAAAAAAAAAAGAATTTGTGCCTTAGAGAGATTATAGGTAAACCCTAAAGCTCACAAAGGTGTGAGCAGGTTCAGTACAGAACAGATGCAGAGTGGCTATCATAGCAATTACATTGCTTCATGTAACAGATGGGATTCAAAGGAAATAAGGAGAGGAGGGCCTTTGGCATATTCCATTTGGCAGGCAGCTCTAAGAGAAAGTCTAGATTGTGCCTGGTTCTAGCAAAGGTGTCCTGGGATTGGGAAATAAAAAAGAAATCTTTTATTCAATTTCTTTTGCAATCCTTCTGTCTAACTGGTGTATAAACACAAGGGAGAATCACAATCTTTATGCTTTAAAAGTATCGGAGTGATGTTGTAGCCATTATGATCCAGGAAATATGTGGGAGGCAAGGATTTTTGTGTGTGATATACTTTATTGACCAACTGCAACGTTGGGATATATTTAGACAAATGTTTGGGCAGCACAATATCCTTCCACTGTTCTCTGGAAAAGAAGGAAATAAAATAAAAAGAGCTTTATGCATTATGGCTCTGGGGACAAAAATCACCAGAAGGTGTCCAGGAGAGGTGGGAAGAAAGCTGAGTTGTAACTCTGTACCACTTAAGAGCCATATCAGTTGCTCATTACCTATCATTAGGGGCTTATTCAAATGTATTTTGCAGATTTTGCGAAAATCACACAAATTGTGAAATTGAACAATCTCTGCATAAACCTTTGGGGGACAGGGGTGGGGAGGGGTACACCTTACTAAAAATGAAGTGTTGGCTCTGCAGTGGGAGCCAGCAGTCCTCCTGGTTGTGAAGCCTGGCACAAAGAGGATGCTATCACAAAAGCAAGCAGGCAAGATAGCTGCTACCACTGCCCCTCACCACTGATTGGCTGAGAGGGCTATCTAGTGCAGCCCTGCCCCTCTCCATCAAACAGTGGCAAGGGGTGGGGCTGCAGAATGGACAGCTCTCTCCAGCAAATCAGTGGTGCAGGGCAGGGCCACCAGTGCCCCTTGGCCAATCAGAGGCATGGGGCCCCCCACCACAATAAGCCTGTGAAAATGGCAACAGCTCCACAATCTGCCTACAAAATCAGCTGGCTGCCACCTTGAGTTGGGTAGTCCCCTAACTATCATAGGAGTTGTCTGTACATCCACAGTTGTTTTAGGTTACCTGTCTCTCATGACACTGGCCTCAAGTATACTCTACTGCTCAAGAGAGGCTGCTTTGGAAATTGGAAGCAAGTCTGTCTGAATGGGTTACTTGGCAAGGTATGGATTAATTGGCACTATCATTCACACATGCTAATTAATCCCTCCCAAGCACTGTGTGAAGTGGCAACATGGCTTCAGGAGAATGCCTACCTGCAATAGTTCAGTGACAGTGTTGCTATCAAGCATGGGAAATTTATCATATAAACATATCATTTTAGACTTCAAGGGACAGTGCCTCAGGTGACTCAGGTGACTATGCCTCAGGTGACTCAGCCAGAGGCATGGTAGTGGGGATGTATTTACTGTTGGTTATCCTGTTGATTATTAATGAGCAGCTGATCAGACCCTTGAATATTAGAGCTATGATTCAGCCTATTCACAGCTGTTCCTTGACCCCTTTAGGTAATTTCTGTCCCCAGAGACGCAACCAAAGGGATGGTGCAGCCAGTTTCACTGCCAGAAAATTCGACAGAAAATTTGCCTTTATTTTAAAAGTTAATCTCACCATTAGAGACTTCCTTGAACTGAAACTGAAAATGAGAGGTCAGTGAATCTTAAGTAAAGATGATAGGTTTGTTTATAATAAATAGCAGAGGGTGAAGGAACTCAGTTCTCTTAGATCTAAAAATATGTAAAAGCAGAATTTTTCTTTCCTTTATTTAGGTGTGGATTAGCACTTTGGAAGCTTAATTGGCAAGGCACTTCTGAGATAAAAGTTTTGCTATTATCTGTGCTTTGGGTACAGAGGATTTATAAAATAAGTTGTTAATGAATGATATTAATAATTCAAGGTCTTAATATCTAATTAAACCTGGAGCACATAAGCAATACTTTGCCTTATATCAAAGTGATTTAGCTCTCATTGCTGGCCAAGAAGTGTAGTGGTATTTGGCCATTTCCAGTAAATAAGTACAGTTTCCTATAATAAATGCATTGTACTTAATAAGGAAAGACATGCAGAGCACATGATGGCTGAAATAAAAAATATATTGTTACTCAATTAGATAATACAGGTAAACTGACCTTAAATGATGAGTGGAACTTTCCTGGGGCAATCAATGACAAGAAACTTCTGTTTAGCATTGTATTAGTAGTAGTAGTAGTTCAGCTTTTTATTATTTTATAATTATTTCATTCATTTATTCATGTTTGTGTAGCAGCAGTGCCTAGAAGCTTCATCCAGGTCAGGACCTCATTGTACTGTGGTATTCCACAACTAGAAGACAGTCCCTGGCCTAAAAGGCTAATTATTTAGTGAAAACAGTAGTTAACCAAGTAAACGAAGGAATTCTATTAAAGTGTTTTTGTGTTGAATGCAAACTATCATATCTGTTTCTTTCTCCTTTGTACATGCATGTAGTCATGGAAAAAATACATATTTAGTAATTCACTATCAGAGGTTCTCTGCCACTCTCTTTTCTCTTCCTCATATGAGGCTTTAAGATAAGTACACATGGCTCTTGTGACAAGTTTATATTATACTTGGCCTTTTGGGAGAGGGTGTCCACCTTCCTGTGTCTAGACCCAGGATGTTAACTTACGTGGAAGTCAAATCCAGAGAAGAGTGACCAAAGTTGCCCCCAATTAAGTACCTTATCCTTTTGGAAATACTCTGAATCAATCTGAAGCTCTCTGAATTGCTTCAGAAAAGATTCGGAGAGCTTCGATGATTCGGGTAGTCCCTGGTTGCTGCAGCAGGGAACTGGAGCTGGACTCATAACTGGTAAGTAGGGGCCGGGGGAGCGGGGGCTGGAGGAGGGGTGAGGGGACCATAGTGGGGACTCCCCCCAGCTCCCAGCCCTTTAAAAAAAAGCCCCTACTCACTGGGTGCTGCCTGGCTGGTGGGGCAATCCCTGCTGCCTCCCATTGCCCCACACTGCATTGAGGGGCTCTGCCATGAGCCCACCCACCCCCGCCTGCTCTTCCAGTCTTCCCCATGTTTGCTCCACCTGCCTTAGCTCCTGGTTGTTTAAAAAAAACCCTCAACTCATCAGGTGCTGTCTGTCTGGAGGGGGTGAGCCCTGCTGCCCCCCACAGCCCCACGCTGCATTGAGGGACTCTGCCATGAGCCACCCCGCCCTGAGGCTACCCCAGCCTCCCATTCAGCAGCAGCCAAATCTCTGAATCCAATTCAGCTGAATTGATTTGGGACAATGATTCAAACCACTGAATCAAATCACTGTCCCCTGAATCGGCCGAATCTGAATCTGAAGTGAATACTAGCTGCTTTGCATAGGCCTGTTGCACAGCCAGATCAGACCCCAGCTACGCTGTACCCATGTGGTAGGATTGGACTCCAGCTGGGCCGGCCCTATGTGACTGAGTTGAGCTCTGGCTGGGTCAGGATCATATGCAGGATTGGGACCATGAATTGGATGTGGTCCACAGACTGACCTCGTACTGCTCATCCAGCCCATGGGCACAAAGGATTGAGGACTACTGTGTATATCTGAAAAGTATATATATACATAGCTTTTCAAGTATAAGAGTTAAGTGTACTGCTCATTTTAATCCAGAGAAAAAGTGTGTCCCATCTTATCAAAAGTTTGAGAAACACTTCTCCAGCTCCTGATCAGTGTGTGAGAGAAGCCTCCAGTGGAGGGACAGGGCACACCTCATGAAAATAGCTGCAACCTCTCCCACCTCTGAAGTGCATTTAACAAAAGAAGACATGGACATACACAGACGGGAGGGGAGAAAAACACAGCTGGATTACTCCCTCCAAACACTGTCTCTGGGGAGTGGGAGAGCAGAACACAGGACTCACCACAGGAGGGCAGGAAACAGAGGTGCTGTTAGAACAGCTGGCAGTGGAGTTGGAGGGGCCTTGCTGGTGGTGCCAAGATCCTCTCAGGCTGGAAGCAGCTGTGGCAGCAGTGGTGAGTGGTAGGAGCCCTTTCCTCCAGAGGCAAGGGCAGTGCCCAGGTGGGGAGTGGGAGCCAGCAGCATGTCAGAGCTTGTGATTCCAGACCAGTTGGCCAGTAGTGCCTGTACATGTCCCCTTCTGGAAACAGGCTTCTGGGTCAGATGGACTATTTGCCTGACCCAATGGGTGCTTCTACATGTCACCCTATGGTGATGTAGCATTGTGCTGTATTGCTGTACACCACGCTACAGTGACATAGAGATCACGTGGGTCTACATGTGATCGGCAGCTATGTCACTGTAGCAGCATGCTCCCCTGGTACAGTGAGCCACTATGGCTTCCAAAAGGAAGTACTAAAGCACAGTGCCATAGCAATGTTGCCATACAGTGATCCAATATGGCACTTTTCATGAGAGGTTGGCTACTTGCCTTTCTCTTGTTAGCTACCTAAAAATGGATCCAGCAACACTGCAGTCTGGGAAATCTATAGCTAATTTTAATGGGAACAGGATGAGGTCCTTGCTTTATGAAAAACTGCAGATCTGTCCCTATTTGTTCAACTGAAGGAAGCAAGTATAGAGGTAGAACATTCATATTCTATATACAGTTTAGAAATATCTGAGGGGTTTAAATCTGGACAATGATATAAACAGTATTTTATTCACAAGAGCATAGATTATCTGGAAAAACTGTCCCTGAAAACATTATAAATTGACCTCATTTTTACATGAGGCATGAAAGTAGAGGATATATAGAAATTATCTTCAGTAAAGAAGCTCAATTAAAAACCATTGTGCAATCACAGGCAAGGATGTTTTTCTAATAGGAAGAAGACAAGTTTAAGAGCTGAACTTGCACACTGTCTAGAGAAAAACACTTGCACCTTTGGTATCGTATTATGTATAGGCAGAATTTAATATGCATCTTTATGTATATTATGTGAAGTTAATAAGGGCTTTCTAAAATAATTCCAGGGGGAAAAATACTGTAGAGAACTTAGATCAGTTATAGTGATAGTACAATCTTGATGGTTGGTCACATTAGTGTTTCTTTTACAAAATTAGCTCCCCGTGGGGTACGCAACTTGCTTGTAAAAATTATTCCTGACTGAAACTTAACATGCAAACTCTTAGGCTAGAAGCACATTTAG
This sequence comes from Crocodylus porosus, assembly GCF_001723895.1. Classification (NCBI taxonomy): domain Eukaryota; kingdom Metazoa; phylum Chordata; order Crocodylia; family Crocodylidae; genus Crocodylus; species Crocodylus porosus. The sequence goes on from NW_017728906.1 coordinate 28,407,196, forward strand.
TAAATTATGCATGTATGAAAAACTGTTAATTAGAATTTTTCCATTTTAAGATCATTTTGCCTCTAAGTAACTTCCATACATCAGTATACAGCAGCTTTGACAACTGGCTTTTGACAGGGTTTTAAGAGGGATGGAGGAGGGTGATGAGATGGGAGGGGGCGCAAAAGGAATTATATTTAACTGAGCAAATTCACAGCAACTCTTTTAACAAGGGTTTTTACTATGCAAATTTTAAATACATGTTCTCATGGCAGACTGCATGGTAACATTTATAGAATTATAGAATCATTGAAAATTAGGGCTGGAAGGGACTTCAGGAGGTCATAACCCCCTGCTCAAAGCAGGACCATTTCCAACTAGATCACTCCAGCCAGGGCTTTGTTGAGCTGGGCCTTAAAAACCTCCAAGGATGAAGATGCCACCACTCGAATGGGGTAACCCATTCCAGTACTTCACCACCACATTCTATCAGGCAATTCAGTAGCTGTAGGTATAAATGTATATATTTGTTTCAGATTATCATTTTTGTACATAAACCTGAATGTTGAAGTATATTGTAAAGGGAAGCAGGTGTAAGCTAGTCTGAAACTTATCCATAGTTTAATAATCAGATACTACTAAAAGGGAAGTCTTTATCAGAAACCTGTAGTGACCACCTTATAACGTTTGCTCTTTGAGACTTTCATGAAAATTACCATCATCTTAAGAAGAGTATTCTCTCTATTACTATCTAATATGCCTCTGATGGTGTTGACTTGTTTCAGTGCATCGGGCTTTCCTTTAGGAAGTACATTGAATATAGTTCATTTAACCTCACCCATACAGAGTCCCCTTTAAAGAAAAGATTTAAAATATAAATTATCTAAATCAGCATGTTGTTACACCTTATACTATGAGCTACAAAAATGTTCAACAGTATTAGTGGTAGCTTGAGTTTGGAGCAGTCACAATTTAGGCTAGCAGGGTCTGGAGGACTGAAATGTAAAAATCACCTCCTCCCATTTCCCTTCCTCTGCCCTCATCCCCCACCCCCTTGGGACTCCCACCTCACGGTCACCCTAGAAAGCATGACCAACACACCCCAGTTCCAAATCCCACTTTATTAAGATAGGAGACATTTTTTAATTTACTTTCTCTTTATTTCTTTTCAACTTTTTTTTACTTTTTACTTTTTTATTTTATCCTTCAGTGTCTGACCTCCTTCATTTCACCACCCTTCCCCCACCCCATTTCCTTTCCACCTTTCATTTCATTACCAATCCCATTAAATATGCACTTCCCAGTTTCATGTTTCTGCCCCCCACAATTCTTTTCTCACCCCCCACCTATATCAGAGCTAGAAAAACTTATAAAAAATGTGCACTTAAAGAATAAGGCCTGTTTAGTGATGTACGTAAAGTAAATTCATTTGACCCCATATAGCTAAGAAATGGCTACCTTTTAACTGTCCTTTCTCAGGAAACTGCCATTTTATATGCCCATGACGTTTCTCTGGAACTGCACTGAGCACTCTTTAGCTATCGAAATTTGAGATTGAAACAGGCAACCAAATCCAGCCAATCTGAACTCTGAATTCCTGCCAGCGCTCTATTGTGTTGAGGTACATGATATATACTGTGAACAAATCAGCTCCTGAGGATGAAAAGGAAGACATATCAATTGTTTTCTAGGAGACCACAGTGATTATCAGCTGGATCAAGTGTCCTCTAGTTTGTTCTTTGTTTACAATTAAACTGTTTAGGCCTGGACCCAAACAAGAGTTAATAATAAAAGCTAAATTACATACTCTGTGAGTACCCCATGAGAACATTGGTGCTGAAGTGTGTCATTTTATTTATTAAGTGCATAGCAATAATAAATTATCAGCAGTATTATGCATAGGAATGGCTGCTAGTTATTATGCATAATCACCCTCTTACCTGGAAATTTCCATTATGTTTTGTAAGATCTCACTGAGAATAATAAAATCCAAATGCTACAAGACTATGCTTAAATATTTAATAGCTAATCATTAAAAAGTCATTCAATGTGTTTGTATTAAATATTTTCTCATAAATTTAATCTTATAGTAGCTTCACCTTATTAGATATAGGGCCAAACTGAGTCCTGATGCAAACAAATGTAATTCTATTGACTTTCATTCACTTGGATTTGTGACCCTGATTGCAGAGCATGAAATCCATTCTTCCGATTGAAAGGGCTATAGCGGATGACTCGGGGGCAGAGATACTATGTAAATATGGCCCTCCCTTGTCAAAAGAAACATCTCTCTCCTACATGGAGCTGAATTCTGAGAGGGCATGAACTTCCTCTATGCCTGTTCTTCTGTTACAGCTGATCGCTTACAGTTTTGGGGGCTGTGTGTAGAGACCTTACTTCAACAAAAGTCCAGAACAGCAAAACACCATTCCCTGCTGGTGTTTTAACAGCGGTGCAATCCCTAAACGTTAAGGGTTTTGCTTAGAAGCCTTGGCAGTGTATATGTGGATACTTCTGTCAAAAGACTATTATGACCTAGTTCTCAAACAGTAACATTCTTGGAATGGTTCAACAGTTATGTTCCCCCTCACAGGCTGTGTCCACATGAGTGTGGATGTTTGGTTCCCTGGGGACAAGTAGCAGGGGCCACCTTGTGCTGCTGCTGGTTGTCTCTGGGGAAAGCCTGTGCCACCCGCCCTCTGGCATGCGGCAGGTTATCTTGTGTTGGCCCTAGCAGCCTTACCTGGGGTCCTGGGAGCCTCCTGGGGATGCAGCATGGTGATCCTGTTGCTTGGAGGATGGCCAGCAGCCGAAGTGTGGCTTTGGCCAGCCAGGCTCTGGTTTTGAGTAGCACATGCTGTACCCACATGTGCTGCTCCGTTTTTATTTGGAACAAGTTTTTTTTGACCCCTGGACATCCAAGTGTCAACCCCCCCCCCCCCCCCCCACACACACACACACTGCTCCCTTGCAGCATGGAGAACAGCTGAATGTGTGGTATATAGCACCAAAGATGTGTCTGCAGTGCCATATACCGCATGACTGTGCTCATTTGAATGCAGCCACTAAAATTATCAGGTAATCTGACTTAAAAAGATAGAGGTTTGTGAAATGCAGCAAATACTGTGAGACTTTAAAATCATGACAATTAGCACTACTGAATTAGAGCATGTAGGAAGGAGGATACAGTGAGCCAGCCCTGGACAGGGAAGATGAAGATTCAAATCCTTACTCTGCCACAGACTTTCAGTGGGTGCATCTACATGACATTTTTACTATGCATTAGATTAGTCATCAGTAAAATATCACCATCTATATATGCACAGCAATTACTGCGAGTAGATTAATCTAATGTGTTTTTTTTCTAGTTCCTGTAGATACAGGATTGGTGCATTATACTAATGTGCTGAAGTGCATGTGTAGACCCTGACTGGGAGCAAATTGTCTCCTGTCAGCCTAGACAGCAAGGGACCATAGGGGGGCAGAGAGAGCTGTCCTGGCTCTGCAGGGTACTGCCTTCCAGCCACATGGACTGCTTGTAAACAGCATGGGGGTTTACTTTGATTTAATTCTCCCTAAATTGAAGTGGTGGGTTTTTAAAAATGCCACTTCAATTTAGGGAGAATTAAACTGAAGTAAACCCCCACAGCATGTACACAACACAAGGCTCAGGCCCGAATCCTTACCTGCCTCTCTGGTGGTGGTGGGGATGTGTTAGGATGATTTAGATAGAGATGATCCTCATTTGAAGTGGTTAGACTAGATGACCTCCTGAGGTCCCTTCCATCCCTACTTTTCTATGATTCTTCAGTGGAAACTGCCTCTGTGGACTACCACTAGGCTGCCTACATGGGCTGCCTGCTCAGCCCCTGAGCTGCATTGGGCCTGATGCTTCCCTTCCCAGCTGGTGTACTTTGTTAGGTAGCAAACTAAAACAACTGGGGGGTGTTTTATTTTGCTATGCCCAAAAGTCATATAAATCTCAATACACTGCTGACAGTGAAAACAGCAGCACCATTAAAATGCAGTGTACTGCCAACAGTATAAACAGCAACACCATTAAAGTGGTGCAAAAGGGCACTTAAGCCACTTCAAATGCCAATTTTGTGGTATGTACAAAGGCCCCGTATGGAGATTAGGACCTGTCCCAATCTCTGCAGAGCAGGGAGCTGTCCCAGCTGCTGTGCACATGGAGATCTGGGCCTATCCCTATCTCCACGGGGCAAGGATAGCTGTTCCTGATATATATTACCCTAGCTATCTTAGCAACATGTCTCTCCTACAGCCAAATAATTGTTGTAACATACGTTGTATTCTCCTTTTGCATTATTTTGCAAAGCAATCAATTAATTACATTACACAGTATTACAAAAAATTATTACTGTTATACTTTGTACTGCAGTAGTATTGAATAACCATATACAAGACCCAAGACCCACTATGTTAGTTTGTTTCTGTGAAGCTTTTCACAAACAGGAATTAAAGTACCACATTTACTTGGTTATAAGATGACCCTGAATATAAGACACACCCCACCAATAATGAGATTCTGTATATGGAAAATGTATAAATCTGTTATAATTTTCCAAATGTAGATTCTAATTACTAGATGCGTGACTTGAATTTGTTCCCCTTCCATTGCTACAGCACAGAAAATAGATCGGGGGGGGGGGTCAGAGGTCAGATAGCCCCCTTGCACTCTGCCCCCCAACTTCTTTCCCTCTCCTTACTTTCAGACCCTGCTCTTGCTGTGCACAT